>NW_027364650.1:0-195909 GCF_046119375.1 Phyllobates terribilis | reverse complement strand
AAAAATCAATGAATATTGTAATGCACAAACAGTAATTTCTCCGCATTGCAAGGTGCAATTCTGAAATTTTTTGCTTTTTCCTGCTCCTCTTAGCATGATAAAGAAGATTCAAAGAGAGTGAGATGCCAGCTCCTTTCATTCAGTCAGTAGCTTCAAACATTTCTGGTATATGAATAACATGATGTTTTTCAATGGCAAAAATCAATGAATATTGTAAATGCACAAACAGTAATTTCTCCGCATTGCAAGGTGCAATTCTGAAATTTTTGCTTTTTCCTGCTCCTCTTAGCATGATAAAGAAGATTCAAAGAGAGTGAGATGCCAGATCCTTTCATTCAGTCAGTAGCTTCAATCATTTCTGGACATTTTTCAATGGCAAAAATCAATGAATATTGTAAATGCACAAACAGTAATTTCTCCGCATTGCAAGGTGCAATTCTGAAATTTTTTGCTTTTTCCTGCTCCTCTTAGCATGATAAAGAAGATTCAAAGAGAGTGAGATGCCAGCTCCTTTCATTCAGTCAGTAGCTTCAATCATTTCTGGGATGTTTTTCAATGGCAAAAATCAATGAATATTGTAAATGCACAAAGAGTAATTTCTCCGCATTGCAAGTGCAATTCTGAAATTTTTTGCTTTTTCCTGCTCCTCTTAGCATGATAAAGAAGATTCAAAGAGAGTGAGATGCCAGCTCCTTTCATTCAGTCAGTAGCTTCAAACATTTCTGGTATATGAATAACATGATGTTTTTCAATGGCAAAAATCAATGAATATTGTAAATGCACAAACAGTAATTTCTCCGCATTGCAAGGTGCAATTCTGAAATTTTTTGCTTTTTCCTGCTCCTCTTAGCATGATAAAGAAGATTCAAAGAGAGTGAGATGCCAGCTCCTTTCATTCAGTAAGTAGCTTCAATCATTTCTGGACGTTTTTCAATGGCAAAAATCAATGAATATTGTAAATGCACAAACAGTAATTTCTCCGCATTGCAAGGTGCAATTCTGAAATTTTTTGCTTTTTCCTGCTCCTCTTAGCATGATAAACAAGATTCAAAGAGAGTGAGATGCCAGCTCCTTTCATTCAGTCAGTAGCTTCAATCATTTCTGGACGTTTTTCAATGGCAAAAATCAATGAATATTGTAAATGCACAAACAGTAATTTCTCCGCATTGCAAGGTGCAATTCTGAAATTTTTTGCTTTTTCCTGCTCCTCTTAGCATGATAAAGAAGATTCAAAGAGAGTGAGATGCCAGCTCCTTTCATTCAGTCAGTAGCTTCAAACATTTCTGGTATATGAATAACATGATGTTTTTCAATGGCAAAAATCAATGAATATTGTAAATGCACAAACAGTAATTTCTCCGCATTGCAAGGTGCAATTCTGAAATTTTTGCTTTTTCCTGCTCCTCTTAGCATGATAAAGAAGATTCAAAGAGAGTGAGATGCCAGCTCCTTTCATTCAGTAAGTAGCTTCAATCATTTCTGGACGTTTTTCAATGGCAAAAATCAATGAATATTGTAAATGCACAAACAGTAATTTCTCCGCATTGCAAGGTGCAATTCTGAAATTTTTTGCTTTTTCCTGCTCCTCTTAGCATGATAAACAAGATTCAAAGAGAGTGAGATGCCAGCTCCTTTCATTCAGTCAGTAGCTTCAATCATTTCTGGACGTTTTTCAATGGCAAAAAATCAATGAATATTGTAAATGCACAAACAGTAATTTCTCCGCATTGCAAGGTGCAATTCTGAAATTTTTTGCTTTTTCCTGCTCCTCTTAGCATGATAAAGAAGATTCAAAGAGAGTGAGATGCCAGCTCCTTTCATTCAGTCAGTAGCTTCAAACATTTCTGGTTATGAATAACATGATGTTTTTCAATGGCAAAAATCAAGAATATTGTAAATGCACAAACAGTAATTTCTCCGCATTGCAAGGTGCAATTCTGAAATTTTTTGCTTTTTCCTGCTCCTCTTAGCATGATAAACAAGATTCAAAGAGAGTGAGATGCCAGCTCCTTTCATTCAGTCAGTAGCTTCAATCATTTCTGGACGTTTTTCAATGGCAAAAATCAATGAATATTGTAAATGCACAAACAGTAATTTCTCCGCATTGCAAGGTGCAATTCTGAAATTTTTTGCTTTTTCCTGCTCCTCTTAGCATGATAAAGAAGATTCAAAGAGAGTGAGATGCCAGCTCCTTTCATTCAGTCAGTAGCTTCAAACATTTTCTGGTATATGAATAACATGATGTTTTTCAATGGCAAAAATCAATGAATATTGTAAATGCACAAACAGTAATTTCTCCGCATTGCAAGGTGCAATTCTGAAATTTTTTGCTTTTTCCTGCTCCTCTTAGCATGATAAAGAAGATTCAAAGAGAGTGAGATGCCAGCTCCTTTCATTCAGTCAGTAGCTTCAATCATTTCTGGACATTTTTCAATGGCAAAATCAATGAATATTGTAAATGCACAAACAGTAATTTCTCCGCATTGCAAGGTGCAATTCTGAAATTTTTTGCTTTTTCCTGCTCCTCTTAGCATGATAAAGAAGATTCAAAGAGAGTGAGATGCCAGCTCCTTTCATTCAGTCAGTAGCTTCAATCATTTCTGGACGTTTTTCAATGGCAAAAATCAATGAATATTGTAAATGCACAAACAGTAATTTCTCTGCATTGCAAGGTGCAATTCTGAAATTTTTTGCTTTTTCCTGCTCCTCTTAGCATGATAAAGAAGATTCAAAGAGAGTGAGATGCCAGCTCCTTTCATTCAGTCAGTAGCTTCAATCATTTCTGGACGTTTTTCAATGGCAAAAATCAATGAATATTGTAAATGCACAAACAGTAATTTCTCGGCATTGCAAGGTGCAATTCTGAAATTTTTTGCTTTTTCCTGCTCCTCTTAGCATGATAAAGAAGATTCAAAGAGAGTGAGATGCCAGCTCCTTTCATTCAGTCAGTAGCTTCAAACATTTCTGGTATATGAATAACATGATGTTTTTCAATGGCAAAAATCAATGAATATTGTAAATGCACAAACAGTAATTTCTCCGCATTGCAAGGTGCAATTCTGAAATGTTTTGCTTTTTCCTGCTCCTCTTAGCATGATAAAGAAGATTCAAAGAGAGTGAGATGCCAGCTCCTTTCATTCAGTCAGTAGCTTCAATCATTTCTGGACGTTTTTCAATGGCAAAAATCAATGAATATTGTAAATGCACAAACAGTAATTTCTCCGCATTGCAAGGTGCAATTCTGAAATTTTTTGCTTTTTCCTGCTCCTCTTAGCATGATAAAGAAGATTCAAAGAGAGTGAGATGCCAGCTCCTTTCATTCAGTCAGTAGCTTCAATCATTTCTGGATGTTTTTCAATGGCAAAAATCAATGAATATTGTAAATGCACAAAGAGTAATTTCTCCGCATTGCAAGGTGCAATTCTGAAATTTTTTGCTTTTTCCTGCTCCTCTTAGCATGATAAAGAAGATTCAAAGAGAGTGAGATGCCAGCTCCTTTCATTCAGTCAGTAGCTTCAAACATTTCTGGTATATGAATAACATGATGTTTTTCAATGGCAAAAATCAATGAATATTGTAAATGCACAAACAGTAATTTCTCCGCATTGCAAGGTGCAATTCTGAAATTTTTGCTTTTTCTCCTGCTCCTCTTAGCATGATAAAGAAGATTCAAAGAGAGTGAGATGCCAGCTCCTTTCATTCAGTCAGTAGCTTCAATCATTTCTGGACGTTTTTCAATGGCAAAAATCATTGAATATTGTAAATGCACAAACAGTAATTTCTCCGCATTGCAAGGTGCAATTCTGAAATTTTTTTGCTTTTTCCTGCTCCTCTTAGCATGATAAAGAAGATTCAAAGAGAGTGAGATGCCAGCTCCTTTCATTCAGTCAGTAGCTTCAATCATTTCTGGTATATGAATAACA
Organism: Phyllobates terribilis; assembly: GCF_046119375.1. Lineage (NCBI taxonomy): Eukaryota > Metazoa > Chordata > Amphibia > Anura > Dendrobatidae > Phyllobates > Phyllobates terribilis. Next base: position 191,986 of record NW_027364650.1, on the reverse strand, counting down.
TGATGTTTTTCAATGGCAAAAATCAATGAATATTGTAAATGCACAAACAGTAATTTCTCCGCATTGCAAGGTGCAATTCTGAAATTTTTTGCTTTTTCCTGCTCCTCTTAGCATGATAAACAAGATTCAAAGAGAGTGAGATGCCACCTCCTTTCATTCAGTCAGTAGCTTCTATCATTTCTGGACGTTTTTCAATGGCAAAAATCAATGAATATTGTAAATGCACAAACAGTAATTTCTCCGCATTGCAAGGTGCAATTCTGAAATTTTTTGCTTTTTCCTGCTCCTCTTAGCATGATAAAGAAGATTCAAAGAGAGTGAGATGCCAGCTCCTTTCATTCAGTCAGTAGCTTCAAACATTTCTGGTATATGAATAACATGATGTTTTTCAATGGCAAAAATCAGTGAATATTGTAAATGCACAAACAGTAATTTCTCCGCATTGCAAGGTGCAATTCTGAAATTTTTTGCTTTTTCCTGCTCCTCTTAGCATGATAAAGAAGATTCAAAGAGAGTGAGATGCCAGCTCCTTTCATTCAGTCAGTAGCTTCAATCATTTCTGGACGTTTTTCAATGGCAAAAATCAATGAATATTGTAAATGCACAAACAGTAATTTCTCCGCATTGCAAGGTGCAATTCTGAAATTTTTTGCTTTTTCCTGCTCCTGTTAGCATGATAAACAAGATTCAAAGAGAGTGAGATGCCAGCTCCTTTCATTCAGTCAGTAGCTTCAATCATTTCTGGACGTTTTTCAATGGCAAAAATCAATGAATATTGTAAATGCACAAACAGTAATTTCTCCGCATTGCAAGGTGCAATTCTGAAATTTTTTGCTTTTTCCTGCTCCTCTTAGCATGATAAAGAAGATTCAAAGAGAGTGAGATGCCAGCTCCTTTCATTCAGTCAGTAGCTTCAAACATTTCTGGTATATGAATAACATGATGTTTTTCAATGGCAAAAATCAATGAATATTGTAAATGCACAAACAGTAATTTCTCCGCATTGCAAGGTGCAATTCTGAAATTTTTTGCTTTTTCCTGCTCCTCTTAGCATGATAAAGAAGATTCAAAGAGAGTGAGATGCCAGATCCTTTCATTCAGTCAGTAGCTTCAATCATTTCTGGACATTTTTCAATGGCAAAAATCAATGAATATTGTAAATGCACAAACAGTAATTTCTCCGCATTGCAAGGTGCAATTCTGAAATTTTTTGCTTTTTCCTGCTCCTCTTAGCATGATAAAGAAGATTCAAAGAGAGTGAGATGCCAGCTCCTTTCATTCAGTCAGTAGCTTCAATCATTTCTGGACGTTTTTCAATGGCAAAAATCAATGAATATTGTAAATGCACAAAGAGTAATTTCTCCGCATTGCAAGGTGCAATTCTGAAATTTTTTGCTTTTTCCTGCTCCTCTTAGCATGATAAAGAAGATTCAAAGAGAGTGAGATGCCAGCTCCTTTCATTCAGTCAGTAGCTTCAAACATTTCTGGTATATGAATAACATGATGTTTTTCAATGGCAAAAATCAATGAATATTGTAAATGCACAAACAGTAATTTCTCCGCATTGCAAGGTGCAATTCTGAAATTTTTTGCTTTTTCCTGCTCCTCTTAGCATGATAAAGAAGATTCAAAGAGAGTGAGATGCCAGCTCCTTTCATTCAGTAAGTAGCTTCAATCATTTCTGGACGTTTTTCAATGGCAAAAATCAATGAATATTGTAAATGCACAAACAGTAATTTCTCCGCATTGCAAGGTGCAATTCTGAAATTTTTTGCTTTTTCCTGCTCCTCTTAGCATGATAAACAAGATTCAAAGAGAGTGAGATGCCAGCTCCTTTCATTCAGTCAGTAGCTTCAATCATTTCTGGACGTTTTTCAATGGCAAAAATCAATGAATATTGTAAATGCACAAACAGTAATTTCTCCGCATTGCAAGGTGCAATTCTGAAATTTTTTGCTTTTTCCTGCTCCTCTTAGCATGATAAAGAAGATTCAAAGAGAGTGAGATGCCAGATCCTTTCATTCAGTCAGTAGCTTCAATCATTTCTGGACATTTTTCAATGGCAAAAATCAATGAATATTGTAAATGCACAAACAGTAATTTCTCCGCATTGCAAGGTGCAATTCTGAAATTTTTTGCTTTTTCCTGCTCCTCTTAGCATGATAAAGAAGATTCAAAGAGAGTGAGATGCCAGCTCCTTTCATTCAGTCAGTAGCTTCAATCATTTCTGGACGTTTTTCAATGGCAAAAATCAATGAATATTGTAAATGCACAAAGAGTAATTTCTCCGCATTGCAAGGTGCAATTCTGAAATTTTTTGCTTTTTCCTGCTCCTCTTAGCATGATAAAGAAGATTCAAAGAGAGTGAGATGCCAGCTCCTTTCATTCAGTCAGTAGCTTCAAACATTTCTGGTATATGAATAACATGATGTTTTTCAATGGCAAAAATCAATGAATATTGTAAATGCACAAACAGTAATTTCTCCGCATTGCATGGTGCAATTCTGAAATTTTTTGCTTTTTCCTGCTCCTCTTAGCATGATAAAGAAGATTCAAAGAGAGTGAGATGCCAGATCCTTTCATTCAGTCAGTAGCTTCAATCATTTCTGGACATTTTTCAATGGCAAAAATCAATGAATATTGTAAATGCACAAACAGTAATTTCTCCGCATTGCAAGGTGCAATTCTGAAATTTTTTGCTTTTTCCTGCTCCTCTTAGCATGATAAAGAAGATTCAAAGAGAGTGAGATGCCAGCTCCTTTCATTCAGTCAGTAGCTTCAATCATTTCTGGACGTTTTTCAATGGCAAAAATCAATGAATATTGTAAATGCACAAAGAGTAATTTCTCCGCATTGCAAGGTGCAATTCTGAAATTTTTTGCTTTTTCCTGCTCCTCTTAGCATGATAAAGAAGATTCAAAGAGAGTGAGATGCCAGCTCCTTTCATTCAGTCAGTAGCTTCAAACATTTCTGGTATATGAATAACATGATGTTTTTCAATGGCAAAAATCAATGAATATTGTAAATGCACAAACAGTAATTTCTCCGCATTGCAAGGTGCAATTCTGAAATTTTTTGCTTTTTCCTGCTCCTCTTAGCATGATAAAGAAGATTCAAAGAGAGTGAGATGCCAGCTCCTTTCATTCAGTAAGTAGCTTCAATCATTTCTGGACGTTTTTCAATGGCAAAAATCAATGAATATTGTAAATGCACAAACAGTAATTTCTCCGCATTGCAAGGTGCAATTCTGAAATTTTTTGCTTTTTCCTGCTCCTCTTAGCATGATAAACAAGATTCAAAGAGAGTGAGATGCCAGCTCTTTTCATTCAGTCAGTAGCTTCAATCATTTCTGGACGTTTTTCAATGACAAAAATCAATGAATATTGTAAATGCACAAACAGTAATTTCTCCGCATTGCAAGGTGCAATTCTGAAATTTTTTGCTTTTTCCTGCTCCTCTTAGCATGATAAACAAGATTCAAAGAGAGTGAGATGCCAGCTCCTTTCATTCAGTCAGTAGCTTCAATCATTTCTGGACGTTTTTCAATGGCAAAAATCAATGAATATTGTAAATGCACAAAGAGTAATTTCTCCGCATTGCAAGGTGCAATTCTGAAATTTTTTGCTTTTTCCTGCTCCTCTTAGCATGATAAAGAAGATTCAAAGAGAGTGAGATGCCAGCTCCTTTCATTCAGTCAGTAGCTTCAAACATTTCTGGTATATGAATAACATGATGTTTTTCAATGGCAAAAATCAATGAATATTGTAAATGCACAAACAGTAATTTCTCCGCATTGCAAGGTGCAATTCTGAAATTTTTTGCTTTTTCCTGCTCCTCTTAGCATGATAAAGAAGATTCAAAGAGAGTGAGATGCCAGCTCCTTTCATTCAGTCAGTAGCTTCAATCATTTCTGGACATTTTTCAATGGCAAAAATCAATGAATATTGTAAATGCACAAACAGTAATTTCTCCGCATTGCAAGGTGCAATTCTGAAATTTTTTGCTTTTTCCTGCTCCTCTTAGCATGATAAAGAAGATTCAAAGAGAGTGAGATGCCAGCTCCTTTCATTCAGTCAGTAGCTTCAATCATTTCTGGACGTTTTTCAAGGGCAAAAATCAATGAATATTGTAAATGCACAAAGAGTAATTTCTCCGCATTGCAAGGTGCAATTCTGAAATTTTTTGCTTTTTCCTGCTCCTCTTAGCATGATAAAGAAGATTCAAAGAGAGTGAGATGCCAGCTCCTTTCATTCAGTCAGTAGCTTCAAACATTTCTGGTATATGAATAACATGATGTTTTTCAATGGCAAAAATCAATGAATATTGTAAATGCACAAACAGTAATTTCTCCGCATTGCAAGGTGCAATTCTGAAATTTTTTGCTTTTTCCTGCTCCTCTTAGCATGATAAAGAAGATTCAAAGAGAGTGAGATGCCAGCTCCTTTCATTCAGTCAGTAGCTTCAATCATTTCTGGACGTTTTTCAATGGCAAAAATCATTGAATATTGTAAATGCACAAACAGTAATTTCTCCGCATTGCAAGGTGCAATTCTGAAATTTTTTGCTTTTTCCTGCTCCTCTTAGCATGATAAAGAAGATTCAAAGAGAGTGAGATGCCAGCTCCTTTCATTCAGTCAGTAGCTTCAATCATTTCTGGTATATGAATAACATGATGTTTTTCAATGGCAAAAATCAATGAATATTGTAAATGCACAAACAGTAATTTCTCCGCATTGCAACGTGCAATTCTGAAATTTTTTGCTTTTTCCTGCTCCTCTTAGCATGATAAAGAAGATTCAAAGAGAGTGAGATGCCAGCTCCTTTCATTCAGTCAGTAGCTTCAATCATTTCTGGACGTTTTTCAATGGCAAAAATCAATGAATATTGTAAATGCACAAACAGTAATTTCTGCGCATTGCAAGGTGCAATTCTGAAATTTTTTGCTTTTTCCTGCTCCTCTTAGCATGATAAAGAAGATTCAAAGAGAGTGAGATGCCAGCTCCTTTCATTCAGTCAGTAGCTTCAATCATTTCTGGACGTTTTTCAATGGCAAAAATCATTGAATATTGTAAATGCACAAACAGTAATTTCTCCGCATTGCAAGGTGCAATTCTGAAATTTTTTGCTTTTTCCTGCTCCTCTTAGCATGACAAAGAAGATTCAAAGAGAGTGAGATGCCAGCTCCTTTCATTCAGTCAGTAGCTTCAAACATTTCTGGTATATGAATAACATGATGTTTTTCAATGGCAAAAATCAATGAATATTGTAAATGCACAAACAGTAATTTCTCCGCATTGCAAGGTGCAATTCTGAAATTTTTTGCTTTTTCCTGCTCCTCTTAGCATGATAAAGAAGATTCAAAGAGAGTGAGATGCCAGCTCCTTTCATTCAGTCAGTAGCTTCAATCATTTCTGGACGTTTTTCAATGGCAAAAATCATTGAATATTGTAAATGCACAAACAGTAATTTCTCCGCATTGCAAGGTGCAATTCTGAAATTTTTTGCTTTTTCCTGCTCCTCTTAGCATGATAAAGAAGATTCAAAGAGAGTGAGATGCCAGCTCCTTTCATTCAGTCAGTAGCTTCAATCATTTCTGGTATATGAATAACATGATGTTTTTCAATGGCAAAAATCAATGAATATTGTAAATGCACAAACAGTAATTTCTCCGCATTGCAACGTGCAATTCTGAAATTTTTTGCTTTTTCCTGCTCCTCTTAGCATGATAAAGAAGATTCAAAGAGAGTGAGATGCCAGCTCCTTTCATTCAGTCAGTAGCTTCAATCATTTCTGGACGTTTTTCAATGGCAAAAATCATTGAATATTGTAAATGCACAAACAGTAATTTCTCCGCATTGCAAGGTGCAATTCTGAAATTTTTTGCTTTTTCCTGCTCCTCTTAGCATGACAAAGAAGATTCAAAGAGAGTGAGATGCCAGCTCCTTTCATTCAGTCAGTAGCTTCAAACATTTCTGGTATATGAATAACATGATGTTTTTCAATGGCAAAAATCAATGAATATTGTAAATGCACAAACAGTAATTTCTCCGCATTGCAAGGTGCAATTCTGAAATTTTTTGCTTTTTCCTGCTCCTCTTAGCATGATAAAGAAGATTCAAAGAGAGTGAGATGCCAGCTCCTTTCATTCAGTCAGTAGCTTCAATCATTTCTGGACGTTTTTCAATGGCAAAAATCATTGAATATTGTAAATGCACAAACAGTAATTTCTCCGCATTGCAAGGTGCAATTCTGAAATTTTTTGCTTTTTCCTGCTCCTCTTAGCATGATAAAGAAGATTCAAAGAGAGTGAGATGCCAGCTCCTTTCATTCAGTCAGTAGCTTCAATCATTTCTGGTATATGAATAACATGATGTTTTTCAATGGCAAAAATCAATGAATATTGTAAATGCACAAACAGTAATTTCTCCGCATTGCAACGTGCAATTCTGAAATTTTTTGCTTTTTCCTGCTCCTCTTAGCATGATAAAGAAGATTCAAAGAGAGTGAGATGCCAGCTCCTTTCATTCAGTCAGTAGCTTCAATCATTTCTGGACGTTTTTCAATGGCAAAAATCAATGAATATTGTAAATGCACAAACAGTAATTTCTGCGCATTGCAAGGTGCAATTCTGAAATTTTTTGCTTTTTCCTGCTCCTCTTAGCATGATAAAGAAGATTCAAAGAGAGTGAGATGCCAGCTCCTTTCATTCAGTCAGTAGCTTCAATCATTTCTGGACGTTTTTCAATGGCAAAAATCATTGAATATTGTAAATGCACAAACAGTAATTTCTCCGCATTGCAAGGTGCAATTCTGAAATTTTTTGCTTTTTCCTGCTCCTCTTAGCATGACAAAGAAGATTCAAAGAGAGTGAGATGCCAGCTCCTTTCATTCAGTCAGTAGCTTCAAACATTTCTGGTATATGAATAACATGATGTTTTTCAATGGCAAAAATCAATGAATATTGTAAATGCACAAACAGTAATTTCTCCGCATTGCAAGGTGCAATTCTGAAATTTTTTGCTTTTTCCTGCTCCTCTTAGCATGATAAAGAAGATTCAAAGAGAGTGAGATGCCAGCTCCTTTCATTCAGTCAGTAGCTTCAATCATTTCTGGACATTTTTCAATGGCAAAAATCAATGAATATTGTAAATGCACAAACAGTAATTTCTCCGCATTGCAAGGTGCAATTCTGAAATTTTTTGCTTTTTCCTGCTCCTCTTAGCATGATAAAGAAGATTCAAAGAGAGTGAGATGCCAGCTCCTTTCATTCAGTCAGTAGCTTCAATCATTTCTGGACGTTTTTCAAGGGCAAAAATCAATGAATATTGTAAATGCACAAAGAGTAATTTCTCCGCATTGCAAGGTGCAATTCTGAAATTTTTTGCTTTTTCCTGCTCCTCTTAGCATGATAAAGAAGATTCAAAGAGAGTGAGATGCCAGCTCCTTTCATTCAGTCAGTAGCTTCAAACATTTCTGGTATATGAATAACATGATGTTTTTCAATGGCAAAAATCAATGAATATTGTAAATGCACAAACAGTAATTTCTCCGCATTGCAAGGTGCAATTCTGAAATTTTTTGCTTTTTCCTGCTCCTCTTAGCATGATAAAGAAGATTCAAAGAGAGTGAGATGCCAGCTCCTTTCATTCAGTCAGTAGCTTCAATCATTTCTGGACGTTTTTAAATGGCAAAAATCATTGAATATTGTAAATGCACAAACAGTAATTTCTCCGCATTGCAAGGTGCAATTCTGAAATTTTTTGCTTTTTCCTGCTCCTCTTAGCATGATAAAGAAGATTCAAAGAGAGTGAGATGCCAGCTCCTTTCATTCAGTCAGTAGCTTCAATCATTTCTGGTATATGAATAACATGATGTTTTTCAATGGCAAAAATCAATGAATATTGTAAATGCACAAACAGTAATTTCTCCGCATTGCAACGTGCAATTCTGAAATTTTTTGCTTTTTCCTGCTCCTCTTAGCATGATAAAGAAGATTCAAAGAGAGTGAGATGCCAGCTCCTTTCATTCAGTCAGTAGCTTCAATCATTTCTGGACGTTTTTCAATGGCAAAAATCAATGAATATTGTAAATGCACAAACAGTAATTTCTGCGCATTGCAAGGTGCAATTCTGAAATTTTTTGCTTTTTCCTGCTCCTCTTAGCATGATAAAGAAGATTCAAAGAGAGTGAGATGCCAGCTCCTTTCATTCAGTCAGTAGCTTCAATCATTTCTGGACGTTTTTCAATGGCAAAAATCATTGAATATTGTAAATGCACAAACAGTAATTTCTCCGCATTGCAAGGTGCAATTCTGAAATTTTTTGCTTTTTCCTGCTCCTCTTAGCATGACAAAGAAGATTCAAAGAGAGTGAGATGCCAGCTCCTTTCATTCAGTCAGTAGCTTCAAACATTTCTGGTATATGAATAACATGATGTTTTTCAATGGCAAAAATCAATGAATATTGTAAATGCACAAACAGTAATTTCTCCGCATTGCAAGGTGCAATTCTGAAATTTTTTGCTTTTTCCTGCTCCTCTTAGCATGATAAAGAAGATTCAAAGAGAGTGAGATGCCAGCTCCTTTCATTCAGTCAGTAGCTTCAATCATTTCTGGACGTTTTTCAATGGCAAAAATCATTGAATATTGTAAATGCACAAACAGTAATTTCTCCGCATTGCAAGGTGCAATTCTGAAATTTTTTGCTTTTTCCTGCTCCTCTTAGCATGATAAAGAAGATTCAAAGAGAGTGAGATGCCAGCTCCTTTCATTCAGTCAGTAGCTTCAATCATTTCTGGTATATGAATAACATGATGTTTTTCAATGGCAAAAATCAATGAATATTGTAAATGCACAAACAGTAATTTCTCCGCATTGCAACGTGCAATTCTGAAATTTTTTGCTTTTTCCTGCTCCTCTTAGCATGATAAAGAAGATTCAAAGAGAGTGAGATGCCAGCTCCTTTCATTCAGTCAGTAGCTTCAATCATTTCTGGACGTTTTTCAATGGCAAAAATCATTGAATATTGTAAATGCACAAACAGTAATTTCTCCGCATTGCAAGGTGCAATTCTGAAATTTTTTGCTTTTTCCTGCTCCTCTTAGCATGACAAAGAAGATTCAAAGAGAGTGAGATGCCAGCTCCTTTCATTCAGTCAGTAGCTTCAAACATTTCTGGTATATGAATAACATGATGTTTTTCAATGGCAAAAATCAATGAATATTGTAAATGCACAAACAGTAATTTCTCCGCATTGCAAGGTGCAATTCTGAAATTTTTTGCTTTTTCCTGCTCCTCTTAGCATGATAAAGAAGATTCAAAGAGAGTGAGATGCCAGCTCCTTTCATTCAGTCAGTAGCTTCAATCATTTCTGGACGTTTTTCAATGGCAAAAATCATTGAATATTGTAAATGCACAAACAGTAATTTCTCCGCATTGCAAGGTGCAATTCTGAAATTTTTTGCTTTTTCCTGCTCCTCTTAGCATGATAAAGAAGATTCAAAGAGAGTGAGATGCCAGCTCCTTTCATTCAGTCAGTAGCTTCAATCATTTCTGGTATATGAATAACATGATGTTTTTCAATGGCAAAAATCAATGAATATTGTAAATGCACAAACAGTAATTTCTCCGCATTGCAACGTGCAATTCTGAAATTTTTTGCTTTTTCCTGCTCCTCTTAGCATGATAAAGAAGATTCAAAGAGAGTGAGATGCCAGCTCCTTTCATTCAGTCAGTAGCTTCAATCATTTCTGGACGTTTTTCAATGGCAAAAATCAATGAATATTGTAAATGCACAAACAGTAATTTCTGCGCATTGCAAGGTGCAATTCTGAAATTTTTTGCTTTTTCCTGCTCCTCTTAGCATGATAAAGAAGATTCAAAGAGAGTGAGATGCCAGCTCCTTTCATTCAGTCAGTAGCTTCAATCATTTCTGGACGTTTTTCAATGGCAAAAATCATTGAATATTGTAAATGCACAAACAGTAATTTCTCCGCATTGCAAGGTGCAATTCTGAAATTTTTTGCTTTTTCCTGCTCCTCTTAGCATGACAAAGAAGATTCAAAGAGAGTGAGATGCCAGCTCCTTTCATTCAGTCAGTAGCTTCAAACATTTCTGGTATATGAATAACATGATGTTTTTCAATGGCAAAAATCAATGAATATTGTAAATGCACAAACAGTAATTTCTCCGCATTGCAAGGTGCAATTCTGAAATTTTTTGCTTTTTCCTGCTCCTCTTAGCATGATAAAGAAGATTCAAAGAGAGTGAGATGCCAGCTCCTTTCATTCAGTCAGTAGCTTCAATCATTTCTGGACAGTTTTCAATGGCAAAAATCAATGAATATTGTAAATGCACAAACAGTAATTTCTCCGCATTGCAAGGTGCAATTCTGAAATTTTTTGCTTTTTCCTGCTCCTCTTAGCATGATAAAGAAGATTCAAAGAGAGTGAGATGCCAGCTCCTTTCATTCAGTCAGTAGCTTCAATCATTTCTGGACGTTTTTCAATGGCAAAAATCAATGAATATTGTAAATGCACAAAGAGTAATTTCTCCGCATTGCAAGGTGCAATTCTGAAATTTTTTGCTTTTTCCTGCTCCTCTTAGCATGATAAAGAAGATTCAAAGAGAGTGAGATGCCAGCTCCTTTCATTCAGTCAGTAGCTTCAATCATTTCTGGACATTTTTCAATGGCAAAAATCAATGAATATTGTAAATGCACAAACAGTAATTTCTCCGCATTGCAAGGTGCAATTCTGAAATTTTTTGCTTTTTCCTGCTCCTCTTAGCATGATAAAGAAGATTCAAAGAGAGTGAGATGCCAGCTCCTTTCATTCAGTCAGTAGCTTCAATCATTTCTGGACGTTTTTCAAGGGCAAAAATCAATGAATATTGTAAATGCACAAAGAGTAATTTCTCCGCATTGCAAGGTGCAATTCTGAAATTTTTTGCTTTTTCCTGCTCCTCTTAGCATGATAAAGAAGATTCAAAGAGAGTGAGATGCCAGCTCCTTTCATTCAGTCAGTAGCTTCAAACATTTCTGGTATATGAATAACATGATGTTTTTCAATGGCAAAAATCAATGAATATTGTAAATGCACAAACAGTAATTTCTCCGCATTGCCAGGTGCAATTCTGAAATTTTTTGCTTTTTCCTGCTCCTCTTAGCATGATAAAGAAGATTCAAAGAGAGTGAGATGCCAGCTCCTTTCATTCAGTCAGTAGCTTCAATCATTTCTGGACGTTTTTCAATGGCAAAAATCAATGAATATTGTAAATGCACAAACAGTAATTTCTGCGCATTGCAAGGTGCAATTCTGAAATTTTTTGCTTTTTCCTGCTCCTCTTAGCATGATAAAGAAGATTCAAAGAGAGTGAGATGCCAGCTCCTTTCATTCAGTCAGTAGCTTCAATCATTTCTGGACGTTTTTCAATGGCAAAAATCATTGAATATTGTAAATGCACAAACAGTAATTTCTCCGCATTGCAAGGTGCAATTCTGAAATTTTTTGCTTTTTCCTGCTCCTCTTAGCATGACAAAGAAGATTCAAAGAGAGTGAGATGCCAGCTCCTTTCATTCAGTCAGTAGCTTCAAACATTTCTGGTATATGAATAACATGATGTTTTTCAATGGCAAAAATCAATGAATATTGTAAATGCACAAACAGTAATTTCTCCGCATTGCAAGGTGCAATTCTGAAATTTTTTGCTTTTTCCTGCTCCTCTTAGCATGATAAAGAAGATTCAAAGAGAGTGAGATGCCAGCTCCTTTCATTCAGTCAGTAGCTTCAATCATTTCTGGACGTTTTTCAATGGCAAAAATCATTGAATATTGTAAATGCACAAACAGTAATTTCTCCGCATTGCAAGGTGCAATTCTGAAATTTTTTGCTTTTTCCTGCTCCTCTTAGCATGATAAAGAAGATTCAAAGAGAGTGAGATGCCAGCTCCTTTCATTCAGTCAGTAGCTTCAATCATTTCTGGTATATGAATAACATGATGTTTTTCAATGGCAAAAATCAATGAATATTGTAAATGCACAAACAGTAATTTCTCCGCATTGCAACGTGCAATTCTGAAATTTTTTGCTTTTTCCTGCTCCTCTTAGCATGATAAAGAAGATTCAAAGAGAGTGAGATGCCAGCTCCTTTCATTCAGTCAGTAGCTTCAATCATTTCTGGACGTTTTTCAATGGCAAAAATCATTGAATATTGTAAATGCACAAACAGTAATTTCTCCGCATTGCAAGGTGCAATTCTGAAATTTTTTGCTTTTTCCTGCTCCTCTTAGCATGACAAAGAAGATTCAAAGAGAGTGAGATGCCAGCTCCTTTCATTCAGTCAGTAGCTTCAAACATTTCTGGTATATGAATAACATGATGTTTTTCAATGGCAAAAATCAATGAATATTGTAAATGCACAAACAGTAATTTCTCCGCATTGCAAGGTGCAATTCTGAAATTTTTTGCTTTTTCCTGCTCCTCTTAGCATGATAAAGAAGATTCAAAGAGAGTGAGATGCCAGCTCCTTTCATTCAGTCAGTAGCTTCAATCATTTCTGGACGTTTTTCAATGGCAAAAATCATTGAATATTGTAAATGCACAAACAGTAATTTCTCCGCATTGCAAGGTGCAATTCTGAAATTTTTTGCTTTTTCCTGCTCCTCTTAGCATGATAAAGAAGATTCAAAGAGAGTGAGATGCCAGCTCCTTTCATTCAGTCAGTAGCTTCAATCATTTCTGGTATATGAATAACATGATGTTTTTCAATGGCAAAAATCAATGAATATTGTAAATGCACAAACAGTAATTTCTCCGCATTGCAACGTGCAATTCTGAAATTTTTTGCTTTTTCCTGCTCCTCTTAGCATGATAAAGAAGATTCAAAGAGAGTGAGATGCCAGCTCCTTTCATTCAGTCAGTAGCTTCAATCATTTCTGGACGTTTTTCAATGGCAAAAATCAATGAATATTGTAAATGCACAAACAGTAATTTCTGCGCATTGCAAGGTGCAATTCTGAAATTTTTTGCTTTTTCCTGCTCCTCTTAGCATGATAAAGAAGATTCAAAGAGAGTGAGATGCCAGCTCCTTTCATTCAGTCAGTAGCTTCAATCATTTCTGGACGTTTTTCAATGGCAAAAATCATTGAATATTGTAAATGCACAAACAGTAATTTCTCCGCATTGCAAGGTGCAATTCTGAAATTTTTTGCTTTTTCCTGCTCCTCTTAGCATGACAAAGAAGATTCAAAGAGAGTGAGATGCCAGCTCCTTTCATTCAGTCAGTAGCTTCAAACATTTCTGGTATATGAATAACATGATGTTTTTCAATGGCAAAAATCAATGAATATTGTAAATGCACAAACAGTAATTTCTCCGCATTGCAAGGTGCAATTCTGAAATTTTTTGCTTTTTCCTGCTCCTCTTAGCATGATAAAGAAGATTCAAAGAGAGTGAGATGCCAGCTCCTTTCATTCAGTCAGTAGCTTCAATCATTTCTGGACAGTTTTCAATGGCAAAAATCAATGAATATTGTAAATGCACAAACAGTAATTTCTCCGCATTGCAAGGTGCAATTCTGAAATTTTTTGCTTTTTCCTGCTCCTCTTAGCATGATAAAGAAGATTCAAAGAGAGTGAGATGCCAGCTCCTTTCATTCAGTCAGTAGCTTCAATCATTTCTGGACGTTTTTCAATGGCAAAAATCAATGAATATTGTAAATGCACAAAGAGTAATTTCTCCGCATTGCAAGGTGCAATTCTGAAATTTTTTGCTTTTTCCTGCTCCTCTTAGCGTGATAAAGAAGATTCAAAGAGAGTGAGATGCCAGCTCCTTTCATTCAGTCAGTAGCTTCAATCATTTCTGGACATTTTTCAATGGCAAAAATCAATGAATATTGTAAATGCACAAACAGTAATTTCTCCGCATTGCAAGGTGCAATTCTGAAATTTTTTGCTTTTTCCTGCTCCTCTTAGCATGATAAAGAAGATTCAAAGAGAGTGAGATGCCAGCTCCTTTCATTCAGTCAGTAGCTTCAATCATTTCTGGACGTTTTTCAAGGGCAAAAATCAATGAATATTGTAAATGCACAAAGAGTAATTTCTCCGCATTGCAAGGTGCAATTCTGAAATTTTTTGCTTTTTCCTGCTCCTCTTAGCATGATAAAGAAGATTCAAAGAGAGTGAGATGCCAGCTCCTTTCATTCAGTCAGTAGCTTCAAACATTTCTGGTATATGAATAACATGATGTTTTTCAATGGCAAAAATCAATGAATATTGTAAATGCACAAACAGTAATTTCTCCGCATTGCCAGGTGCAATTCTGAAATTTTTTGCTTTTTCCTGCTCCTCTTAGCATGATAAAGAAGATTCAAAGAGAGTGAGATGCCAGCTCCTTTCATTCAGTCAGTAGCTTCAATCATTTCTGGACGTTTTTCAATGGCAAAAATCATTGAATATTGTAAATGCACAAACAGTAATTTCTCCGCATTGCAAGGTGCAATTCTGAAATTTTTTGCTTTTTCCTGCCCTTCTTAGCATGATAAAGAAGATTCAAAGAGAGTGAGATGCCAGCTCCTTTCATTCAGTCAGTAGCTTCAATCATTTCTGGTATATGAATAACATGATGTTTTTCAATGGCAAAAATCAATGAATATTGTAAATGCACAAACAGTAATTTCTCCGCATTGCAACGTGCAATTCTGAAATTTTTTGCTTTTTCCTGCTCCTCTTAGCATGATAAAGAAGATTCAAAGAGAGTGAGATGCCAGCTCCTTTCATTCAGTCAGTAGCTTCAATCATTTCTGGACGTTTTTCAATGGCAAAAATCATTGAATATTGTAAATGCACAAACAGTAATTTCTCCGCATTGCAAGGTGCAATTCTGAAATTTTTTGCTTTTTCCTGCTCCTCTTAGCATGATAAAGAAGATTCAAAGAGAGTGAGATGCCAGCTCCTTTCATTCAGTCAGTAGCTTCAATCATTTCTGGTATATGAATAACATGATGTTTTTCAATGGCAAAAATCAATGAATATTGTAAATGCACAAACAGTAATTTCTCCGCATTGCAACGTGCAATTCTGAAATTTTTTGCTTTTTCCTGCTCCTCTTAGCATGATAAAGAAGATTCAAAGAGAGTGAGATGCCAGCTCCTTTCATTCAGTCAGTAGCTTCAATCATTTCTGGACGTTTTTCAATGGCAAAAATCAATGAATATTGTAAATGCACAAAGAGTAATTTCTCCGCATTGCAAGGTGCAATTCTGAAATTTTTTGCTTTTTCCTGCTCCTCTTAGCATGATAAAGAATATTCAAAGAGAGTGAGATGCCAGCTCCTTTCATTCAGTCAGTAGCTTCAATCATTTCTGGACGTTTTTCAATGGCAAAAATCAATGAATATTGTAAATGCACAAACAGTAATTTCTGCGCATTGCAAGGTGCAATTCTGAAATTTTTTGCTTTTTCCTGCTCCTCTTAGCATGATAAAGAAGATTCAAAGAGAGTGAGATGCCAGCTCCTTTCATTCAGTCAGTAGCTTCAATCATTTCTGGACGTTTTTCAATGGCAAAAATCATTGAATATTGTAAATGCACAAACAGTAATTTCTCCGCATTGCAAGGTGCAATTCTGAAATTTTTTGCTTTTTCCTGCTCCTCTTAGCATGATAAAGAAGATTCAAAGAGAGTGAGATGCCAGCTCCTTTCATTCAGTCAGTAGCTTCAATCATTTCTGGTATATGAATAACATGATGTTTTTCAATGGCAAAAATCAATGAATATTGTAAATGCACAAACAGTAATTTCTCCGCATTGCAAGGTGCAATTCTGAAATTTGTTGCTTTTTCCTGCTCCTCTTAGCATGATAAAGAAGATTCAAAGAGAGTGAGATGCCAGCTCCTTTCATTCAGTCAGTAGCTTCAATCATTTCTGGACGTTTTTCAATGGCAAAAATCAATGAATATTGTAAATGCACAAACAGTAATTTCTCCGCATTGCAAGGT
The DNA here is from genome assembly GCF_046119375.1 of Phyllobates terribilis. Lineage (NCBI taxonomy): Eukaryota > Metazoa > Chordata > Amphibia > Anura > Dendrobatidae > Phyllobates > Phyllobates terribilis. The sequence goes on along the minus strand of NW_027364650.1, from coordinate 175,994 downwards.
GCAATTCTGAAATTTTTTGCTTTTTCCTGCTCCTCTTAGCATGATAAACAAGATTCAAAGAGAGTGAGATGCCAGCTCCTTTCATTCAGTCAGTAGCTTTAATCATTTCTGGACGTTTTTCAATGGCAAAAATCAATGAATATTGTAAATGCACAAAGAGTAATTTCTCCGCATTGCAAGGTGCAATTCTGAAATTTTTTGCTTTTTCCTGCTCCTCTTAGCATGATAAAGAAGATTCAAAGAGAGTGAGATGCCAGCTCCTTTCATTCAGTCAGTAGCTTCAAACATTTCTGGTATATGAATAACATGATGTTTTTCAATGGCAAAAATCAATGAATATTGTAAATGCACAAACAGTAATTTCTCCGCATTGCAAGGTGCAATTCTGAAATTTTTTGCTTTTTCCTGCTCCTCTTAGCATGATAAAGAAGATTCAAAGAGAGTGAGATGCCAGCTCCTTTCATTCAGTCAGTAGCTTCAATCATTTCTGGACGTTTTTCAATGGCAAAAATCATTGAATATTGTAAATGCACAAACAGTAATTTCTCCGCATTGCAAGGTGCAATTCTGAAATTTTTTGCTTTTTCCTGCTCCTCTAAGCATGATAAAGAAGATTCAAAGAGAGTGAGATGCCAGCTCCTTTCATTCAGTCAGTAGCTTCAATCATTTCTGGACGTTTTTCAATGGCAAAAATCAATGAATATTGTAAATGCACAAACAGTAATTTCTCCGCATTGCAAGGTGCAATTCTGAAATTTTTTGATTTTTCCTGCTCCTCTTAGCATGATAAAGAAGATTCAAAGAGAGTGAGATGCCAGCTCCTTTCATTCAGTCAGTAGCTTTAATCATTTCTGGACGTTTTTCAATGGCAAAAATCAATGAATATTGTAAATGCACAAAGAGTAATTTCTCCGCATTGCAAGGTGCAATTCTGAAATTTTTTGCTTTTTCCTGCTCCTCTTAGCATGATAAAGAAGATTCAAAGAGAGTGAGATGCCAGCTCCTTTCATTCAGTCAGTAGCTTCAAACATTTCTGGTATATGAATAACATGATGTTTTTCAATGGCAAAAATCAATGAATATTGTAAATGCACAAACAGTAATTTCTCCGCATTGCAAGGTGCAATTCTGAAATTTTTTGCTTTTTCCTGCTCCTCTTAGCATGATAAAGAAGATTCAAAGAGAGTGAGATGCCAGCTCCTTTCATTCAGTCAGTAGCTTCAATCATTTCTGGTATATGAATAACATGATGTTTTTCAATGGCAAAAATCAATGAATATTGTAAATGCACAAACAGTAATTTCTCCGCATTGCAAGGTGCAATTCTGAAATTTTTTGCTTTTTCCTGCTCCTCTTAGCATGATAAAGAAGATTCAAAGAGAGTGAGATGCCAGCTCCTTTCATTCAGTCAGTAGCTTCAATCATTTCTGGACGTTTTTCAATGGCAAAAATTAATGAATATTGTAAATGCACAAACAGTAATTTCTCCGCATTGCAAGGTGCAATTCTGAAATTTTTTGATTTTTCCTGCTCCTCTTAGCATGATAAACAATATTCAAAGAGAGTGAGATGCCAGCTCCTTTCATTCAGTCAGTAGCTTCAATCATTTCTGGACGTTTTTCAATGGCAAAAATCAATGAATATTGTAAATGCACAAAGAGTAATTTCTCCGCATTGCAAGGTGCAATTCTGAAATTTTTTGCTTTTTCCTGCTCCTCTTAGCATGACAAAGAAGATTCAAAGAGAGTGAGATGCCAGCTCCTTTCATTCAGTCAGTAGCTTCAAACATTTCTGGTATATGAATAACATGATGTTTTTCAATGGCAAAAATCAATGAATATTGTAAATGCACAAACAGTAATTTCTCCGCATTGCAAGGTGCAATTCTGAAATTTTTTGCTTTTTCCTGCTCCTCTTAGCATGATAAAGAAGATTCAAAGAGAGTGAGATGCCAGCTCCTTTCATTCAGTCAGTAGCTTCAATCATTTCTGGACAGTTTTCAATGGCAAAAATCAATGAATATTGTAAATGCACAAACAGTAATTTCTCCGCATTGCAAGGTGCAATTCTGAAATTTTTTGCTTTTTCCTGCTCCTCTTAGCATGATAAAGAAGATTCAAAGAGAGTGAGATGCCAGCTCCTTTCATTCAGTCAGTAGCTTCAATCATTTCTGGACGTTTTTCAATGGCAAAAATCAATGAATATTGTAAATGCACAAAGAGTAATTTCTCCGCATTGCAAGGTGCAATTCTGAAATTTTTTGCTTTTTCCTGCTCCTCTTAGCATGATAAAGAAGATTCAAAGAGAGTGAGATGCCAGCTCCTTTCATTCAGTCAGTAGCTTCAAACATTTCTGGTATATGAATAACATGATGTTTTTCAATGGCAAAAATCAATGAATATTGTAAATGCACAAACAGTAATTTCTCCGCATTGCAAGGTGCAATTCTGAAATTTTTTGCTTTTTCCTGCTCCTCTTAGCATGATAAAGAAGATTCAAAGAGAGTGAGATGCCAGCTCCTTTCATTCAGTCAGTAGCTTCAATCATTTCTGGACATTTTTCAATGGCAAAAATCAATGAATATTGTAAATGCACAAACAGTAATTTCTCCGCATTGCAAGGTGCAATTCTGAAATTTTTTGCTTTTTCCTGCTCCTCTTAGCATGATAAAGAAGATTCAAAGAGAGTGAGATGCCAGCTCCTTTCATTCAGTCAGTAGCTTCAATCATTTCTGGACGTTTTTCAAGGGCAAAAATCAATGAATATTGTAAATGCACAAAGAGTAATTTCTCCGCATTGCAAGGTGCAATTCTGAAATTTTTTGCTTTTTCCTGCTCCTCTTAGCATGATAAAGAAGATTCAAAGAGAGTGAGATGCCAGCTCCTTTCATTCAGTCAGTAGCTTCAAACATTTCTGGTATATGAATAACATGATGTTTTTCAATGGCAAAAATCAATGAATATTGTAAATGCACAAACAGTAATTTCTCCGCATTGCAAGGTGCAATTCTGAAATTTTTTGCTTTTTCCTGCTCCTCTTAGCATGATAAAGAAGATTCAAAGAGAGTGAGATGCCAGCTCCTTTCATTCAGTCAGTAGCTTCAATCATTTCTGGACGTTTTTCAATGGCAAAAATCATTGAATATTGTAAATGCACAAACAGTAATTTCTCCGCATTGCAAGGTGCAATTCTGAAATTTTTTGCTTTTTCCTGCTCCTCTTAGCATGATAAAGAAGATTCAAAGAGAGTGAGATGCCAGCTCCTTTCATTCAGTCAGTAGCTTCAATCATTTCTGGTATATGAATAACATGATGTTTTTCAATGGCAAAAATCAATGAATATTGTAAATGCACAAACAGTAATTTCTCCGCATTGCAACGTGCAATTCTGAAATTTTTTGCTTTTTCCTGCTCCTCTTAGCATGATAAAGAAGATTCAAAGAGAGTGAGATGCCAGCTCCTTTCATTCAGTCAGTAGCTTCAATCATTTCTGGACGTTTTTCAATGGCAAAAATCAATGAATATTGTAAATGCACAAAGAGTAATTTCTCCGCATTGCAAGGTGCAATTCTGAAATTTTTTGCTTTTTCCTGCTCCTCTTAGCATGACAAAGAAGATTCAAAGAGAGTGAGATGCCAGCTCCTTTCATTCAGTCAGTAGCTTCAAACATTTCTGGTATATGAATAACATGATGTTTTTCAATGGCAAAAATCAATGAATATTGTAAATGCACAAACAGTAATTTCTCCGCATTGCAAGGTGCAATTCTGAAATTTTTTGCTTTTTCCTGCTCCTCTTAGCATGATAAAGAAGATTCAAAGAGAGTGAGATGCCAGCTCCTTTCATTCAGTCAGTAGCTTCAATCATTTCTGGACAGTTTTCAATGGCAAAAATCAATGAATATTGTAAATGCACAAACAGTAATTTCTCCGCATTGCAAGGTGCAATTCTGAAATTTTTTGCTTTTTCCTGCTCCTCTTAGCATGATAAAGAAGATTCAAAGAGAGTGAGATGCCAGCTCCTTTCATTCAGTCAGTAGCTTCAATCATTTCTGGACGTTTTTCAATGGCAAAAATCAATGAATATTGTAAATGCACAAAGAGTAATTTCTCCGCATTGCAAGGTGCAATTCTGAAATTTTTTGCTTTTTCCTGCTCCTCTTAGCATGATAAAGAAGATTCAAAGAGAGTGAGATGCCAGCTCCTTTCATTCAGTCAGTAGCTTCAAACATTTCTGGTATATGAATAACATGATGTTTTTCAATGGCAAAAATCAATGAATATTGTAAATGCACAAACAGTAATTTCTCCGCATTGCAAGGTGCAATTCTGAAATTTTTTGCTTTTTCCTGCTCCTCTTAGCATGATAAAGAAGATTCAAAGAGAGTGAGATGCCAGCTCCTTTCATTCAGTCAGTAGCTTCAATCATTTCTGGACATTTTTCAATGGCAAAAATCAATGAATATTGTAAATGCACAAACAGTAATTTCTCCGCATTGCAAGGTGCAATTCTGAAATTTTTTGCTTTTTCCTGCTCCTCTTAGCATGATAAAGAAGATTCAAAGAGAGTGAGATGCCAGCTCCTTTCATTCAGTCAGTAGCTTCAATCATTTCTGGACGTTTTTCAAGGGCAAAAATCAATGAATATTGTAAATGCACAAAGAGTAATTTCTCCGCATTGCAAGGTGCAATTCTGAAATTTTTTGCTTTTTCCTGCTCCTCTTAGCATGATAAAGAAGATTCAAAGAGAGTGAGATGCCAGCTCCTTTCATTCAGTCAGTAGCTTCAAACATTTCTGGTATATGAATAACATGATGTTTTTCAATGGCAAAAATCAATGAATATTGTAAATGCACAAACAGTAATTTCTCCGCATTGCAAGGTGCAATTCTGAAATTTTTTGCTTTTTCCTGCTCCTCTTAGCATGATAAAGAAGATTCAAAGAGAGTGAGATGCCAGCTCCTTTCATTCAGTCAGTAGCTTCAATCATTTCTGGACGTTTTTCAATGGCAAAAATCATTGAATATTGTAAATGCACAAACAGTAATTTCTCCGCATTGCAAGGTGCAATTCTGAAATTTTTTGCTTTTTCCTGCTCCTCTTAGCATGATAAAGAAGATTCAAAGAGAGTGAGATGCCAGCTCCTTTCATTCAGTCAGTAGCTTCAATCATTTCTGGTATATGAATAACATGATGTTTTTCAATGGCAAAAATCAATGAATATTGTAAATGCACAAACAGTAATTTCTCCGCATTGCAACGTGCAATTCTGAAATTTTTTGCTTTTTCCTGCTCCTCTTAGCATGATAAAGAAGATTCAAAGAGAGTGAGATGCCAGCTCCTTTCATTCAGTCAGTAGCTTCAATCATTTCTGGACGTTTTTCAATGGCAAAAATCAATGAATATTGTAAATGCACAAACAGTAATTTCTGCGCATTGCAAGGTGCAATTCTGAAATTTTTTGCTTTTTCCTGCTCCTCTTAGCATGATAAAGAAGATTCAAAGAGAGTGAGATGCCAGCTCCTTTCATTCAGTCAGTAGCTTCAATCATTTCTGGACGTTCTTCAATGGCAAAAATCATTGAATATTGTAAATGCACAAACAGTAATTTCTCCGCATTGCAAGGTGCAATTCTGAAATTTTTTGCTTTTTCCTGCTCCTCTTAGCATGATAAAGAAGATTCAAAGAGAGTGAGATGCCAGCTCCTTTCATTCAGTCAGTAGCTTCAATCATTTCTGGTATATGAATAACATGATGTTTTTCAATGGCAAAAATCAATGAATATTGTAAATGCACAAACAGTAATTTCTCCGCATTGCAAGGTGCAATTCTGAAATTTGTTGCTTTTTCCTGCTCCTCTTAGCATGATAAAGAAGATTCAAAGAGAGTGAGATGCCAGCTCCTTTCATTCAGTCAGTAGCTTCAATCATTTCTGGATGTTTTTCAATGGCAAAAATCAATGAATATTGTAAATGCACAAACAGTAATTTCTCCGCATTGCAAGGTGCAATTCTGAAATTTTTTGCTTTTTCCTGCTCCTCTTAGCATGATAAACAAGATTCAAAGAGAGTGAGATGCCAGCTCCTTTCATTCAGTCAGTAGCTTTAATCATTTCAGGACGTTTTTCAATGGCAAAAATCAATGAATATTGTAAATGCACAAAGAGTAATTTCTCCGCATTGCAAGGTGCAATTCTGAAATTTTTTGCTTTTTCCTGCTCCTCTTAGCATGATAAAGAAGATTCAAAGAGAGTGAGATGCCAGCTCCTTTCATTCAGTCAGTAGCTTCAAACATTTCTGGTATATGAATAACATGTTTTTCAATGGCAAAAATCAATGAATATTGTTAATGCACAAACAGTAATTTCTCCGCATTGCAAGGTGCAATTCTGAAATTTTTTGCTTTTTCCTGCTCCTCTTAGCATGATAAAGAAGATTCAAAGAGAGTGAGATGCCAGCTCCTTTCATTCAGTCAGTAGCTTCAATCATTTCTGGACGTTTTTCAATGGCAAAAATCATTGAATATTGTAAATGCACAAACAGTAATTTCTCCGCATTGCAAGGTGCAATTCTGAAATTTTTTGCTTTTTCCTGCTCCTCTAAGCATGATAAAGAAGATTCAAAGAGAGTGAGATGCCAGCTCCTTTCATTCAGTCAGTAGCTTCAATCATTTCTGGACGTTTTTCAATGGCAAAAATCAATGAATATTGTAAATGCACAAACAGTAATTTCTCCGCATTGCAAGGTGCAATTCTGAAATTTTTTGATTTTTCCTGCTCCTCTTAGCATGATAAAGAAGATTCAAAGAGAGTGAGATGCCAGCTCCTTTCATTCAGTCAGTAGCTTTAATCATTTCTGGACGTTTTTCAATGGCAAAAATCAATGAATATTGTAAATGCACAAAGAGTAATTTCTCCGCATTGCAAGGTGCAATTCTGAAATTTTTTGCTTTTTCCTGCTCCTCTTAGCATGATAAAGAAGATTCAAAGAGAGTGAGATGCCAGCTCCTTTCATTCAGTCAGTAGCTTCAAACATTTCTGGTATATGAATAACATGATGTTTTTCAATGGCAAAAATCAATGAATATTGTAAATGCACAAACAGTAATTTCTCCGCATTGCAAGGTGCAATTCTGAAATTTTTTGCTTTTTCCTGCTCCTCTTAGCATGATAAAGAAGATTCAAAGAGAGTGAGATGCCAGCTCCTTTCATTCAGTCAGTAGCTTCAATCATTTCTGGACGTTTTTCAATGGCAAAAATCAATGAATATTGTAAATGCACAAAGAGTAATTTCTCCGCATTGCAAGGTGCAATTCTGAAATTTTTTGCTTTTTCCTGCTCCTCTTAGCATGATAAAGAAGATTCAAAGAGAGTGAGATGCCAGCTCCTTTCATTCAGTCAGTAGCTTCAATCATTTCTGGACGTTTTTCAATGGCAAAAATCAATGAATATTGTAAATGCACAAACAGTAATTTCTGCGCATTGCAAGGTGCAATTCTGAAATTTTTTGCTTTTTCCTGCTCCTCTTAGCATGATAAAGAAGATTCAAAGAGAGTGAGATGCCAGCTCCTTTCATTCAGTCAGTAGCTTCAATCATTTCTGGACGTTTTTCAATGGCAAAAATCATTGAATATTGTAAATGCACAAACAGTAATTTCTCCGCATTGCAAGGTGCAATTCTGAAATTTTTTGCTTTTTCCTGCTCCTCTTAGCATGATAAAGAAGATTCAAAGAGAGTGAGATGCCAGCTCCTTTCATTCAGTCAGTAGCTTCAATCATTTCTGGTATATGAATAACATGATGTTTTTCAATGGCAAAAATCAATGAATATTGTAAATGCACAAACAGTAATTTCTCCGCATTGCAAGGTGCAATTCTGAAATTTGTTGCTTTTTCCTGCTCCTCTTAGCATGATAAAGAAGATTCAAAGAGAGTGAGATGCCAGCTCCTTTCATTCAGTCAGTAGCTTCAATCATTTCTGGACGTTTTTCAATGGCAAAAATCAATGAATATTGTAAATGCACAAACAGTAATTTCTCCGCATTGCAAAGTGCAATTCTGAAATTTTTTGCTTTTTCCTGCTCCTCTTAGCATGATAAACAAGATTCAAAGAGAGTGAGATGCCAGCTCCTTTCATTCAGTCAGTAGCTTTAATCATTTCTGGACGTTTTTCAATGGCAAAAATCAATGAATATTGTAAATGCACAAAGAGTAATTTCTCCGCATTGCAAGGTGCAATTCTGAAATTTTTTGCTTTTTCCTGCTCCTCTTAGCATGATAAAGAAGATTCAAAGAGAGTGAGATGCCAGCTCCTTTCATTCAGTCAGTAGCTTCAAACATTTCTGGTATATGAATAACATGATGTTTTTCAATGGCAAAAATCAATGAATATTGTAAATGCACAAACAGTAATTTCTCCGCATTGCAAGGTGCAATTCTGAAATTTTTTGCTTTTTCCTGCTCCTCTTAGCATGATAAAGAAGATTCAAAGAGAGTGAGATGCCAGCTCCTTTCATTCAGTCAGTAGCTTCAATCATTTCTGGACGTTTTTCAATGGCAAAAATCATTGAATATTGTAAATGCACAAACAGTAATTTCTCCGCATTGCAAGGTGCAATTCTGAAATTTTTTGCTTTTTCCTGCTCCTCTAAGCATGATAAAGAAGATTCAAAGAGAGTGAGATGCCAGCTCCTTTCATTCAGTCAGTAGCTTCAATCATTTCTGGACGTTTTTCAATGGCAAAAATCAATGAATATTGTAAATGCACAAACAGTAATTTCTCCGCATTGCAAGGTGCAATTCTGAAATTTTTTGATTTTTCCTGCTCCTCTTAGCATGATAAAGAAGATTCAAAGAGAGTGAGATGCCAGCTCCTTTCATTCAGTCAGTAGCTTTAATCATTTCTGGACGTTTTTCAATGGCAAAAATCAATGAATATTGTAAATGCACAAAGAGTAATTTCTCCGCATTGCAAGGTGCAATTCTGAAATTTTTTGCTTTTTCCTGCTCCTCTTAGCATGATAAAGAAGATTCAAAGAGAGTGAGATGCCAGCTCCTTTCATTCAGTCAGTAGCTTCAAACATTTCTGGTATATGAATAACATGATGTTTTTCAATGGCAAAAATCAATGAATATTGTAAATGCACAAACAGTAATTTCTCCGCATTGCAAGGTGCAATTCTGAAATTTTTTGCTTTTTCCTGCTCCTCTTAGCATGATAAAGAAGATTCAAAGAGAGTGAGATGCCAGCTCCTTTCATTCAGTCAGTAGCTTCAATCATTTCTGGTATATGAATAACATGATGTTTTTCAATGGCAAAAATCAATGAATATTGTAAATGCACAAACAGTAATTTCTCCGCATTGCAAGGTGCAATTCTGAAATTTTTTGCTTTTTCCTGCTCCTCTTAGCATGATAAAGAAGATTCAAAGAGAGTGAGATGCCAGCTCCTTTCATTCAGTCAGTAGCTTCAATCATTTCTGGACGTTTTTCAATGGCAAAAATTAATGAATATTGTAAATGCACAAACAGTAATTTCTCCGCATTGCAAGGTGCAATTCTGAAATTTTTTGCTTTTTCCTGCTCCTCTTAGCATGATAAACAATATTCAAAGAGAGTGAGATGCCAGCTCCTTTCATTCAGTCAGTAGCTTCAATCATTTCTGGACGTTTTTCAATGGCAAAAATCAATGAATATTGTAAATGCACAAAGAGTAATTTCTCCGCATTGCAAGGTGCAATTCTGAAATTTTTTGCTTTTTCCTGCTCCTCTTAGCATGACAAAGAAGATTCAAAGAGAGTGAGATGCCAGCTCCTTTCATTCAGTCAGTAGCTTCAAACATTTCTGGTATATGAATAACATGATGTTTTTCAATGGCAAAAATCAATGAATATTGTAAATGCACAAACAGTAATTTCTCCGCATTGCAAGGTGCAATTCTGAAATTTTTTGCTTTTTCCTGCTCCTCTTAGCATGATAAAGAAGATTCAAAGAGAGTGAGATGCCAGCTCCTTTCATTCAGTCAGTAGCTTCAATCATTTCTGGACAGTTTTCAATGGCAAAAATCAATGAATATTGTAAATGCACAAACAGTAATTTCTCCGCATTGCAAGGTGCAATTCTGAAATTTTTTGCTTTTTCCTGCTCCTCTTAGCATGATAAAGAAGATTCAAAGAGAGTGAGATGCCAGCTCCTTTCATTCAGTCAGTAGCTTCAATCATTTCTGGACGTTTTTCAATGGCAAAAATCAATGAATATTGTAAATGCACAAAGAGTAATTTCTCCGCATTGCAAGGTGCAATTCTGAAATTTTTTGCTTTTTCCTGCTCCTCTTAGCATGATAAAGAAGATTCAAAGAGAGTGAGATGCCAGCTCCTTTCATTCAGTCAGTAGCTTCAAACATTTCTGGTATATGAATAACATGATGTTTTTCAATGGCAAAAATCAATGAATATTGTAAATGCACAAACAGTAATTTCTCCGCATTGCAAGGTGCAATTCTGAAATTTTTTGCTTTTTCCTGCTCCTCTTAGCATGATAAAGAAGATTCAAAGAGAGTGAGATGCCAGCTCCTTTCATTCAGTCAGTAGCTTCAATCATTTCTGGACATTTTTCAATGGCAAAAATCAATGAATATTGTAAATGCACAAACAGTAATTTCTCCGCATTGCAAGGTGCAATTCTGAAATTTTTTGCTTTTTCCTGCTCCTCTTAGCATGATAAAGAAGATTCAAAGAGAGTGAGATGCCAGCTCCTTTCATTCAGTCAGTAGCTTCAATCATTTCTGGACGTTTTTCAAGGGCAAAAATCAATGAATATTGTAAATGCACAAAGAGTAATTTCTCCGCATTGCAAGGTGCAATTCTGAAATTTTTTGCTTTTTCCTGCTCCTCTTAGCATGATAAAGAAGATTCAAAGAGAGTGAGATGCCAGCTCCTTTCATTCAGTCAGTAGCTTCAAACATTTCTGGTATATGAATAACATGATGTTTTTCAATGGCAAAAATCAATGAATATTGTAAATGCACAAACAGTAATTTCTCCGCATTGCAAGGTGCAATTCTGAAATTTTTTGCTTTTTCCTGCTCCTCTTAGCATGATAAAGAAGATTCAAAGAGAGTGAGATGCCAGCTCCTTTCATTCAGTCAGTAGCTTCAATCATTTCTGGACGTTTTTCAATGGCAAAAATCATTGAATATTGTAAATGCACAAACAGTAATTTCTCCGCATTGCAAGGTGCAATTCTGAAATTTTTTGCTTTTTCCTGCTCCTCTTAGCATGATAAAGAAGATTCAAAGAGAGTGAGATGCCAGCTCCTTTCATTCAGTCAGTAGCTTCAATCATTTCTGGTATATGAATAACATGATGTTTTTCAATGGCAAAAATCAATGAATATTGTAAATGCACAAACAGTAATTTCTCCGCATTGCAACGTGCAATTCTGAAATTTTTTGCTTTTTCCTGCTCCTCTTAGCATGATAAAGAAGATTCAAAGAGAGTGAGATGCCAGCTCCTTTCATTCAGTCAGTAGCTTCAATCATTTCTGGACGTTTTTCAATGGCAAAAATCAATGAATATTGTAAATGCACAAACAGTAATTTCTGCGCATTGCAAGGTGCAATTCTGAAATTTTTTGCTTTTTCCTGCTCCTCTTAGCATGATAAAGAAGATTCAAAGAGAGTGAGATGCCAGCTCCTTTCATTCAGTCAGTAGCTTCAATCATTTCTGGACGTTCTTCAATGGCAAAAATCATTGAATATTGTAAATGCACAAACAGTAATTTCTCCGCATTGCAAGGTGCAATTCTGAAATTTTTTGCTTTTTCCTGCTCCTCTTAGCATGATAAAGAAGATTCAAAGAGAGTGAGATGCCAGCTCCTTTCATTCAGTCAGTAGCTTCAATCATTTCTGGTATATGAATAACATGATGTTTTTCAATGGCAAAAATCAATGAATATTGTAAATGCACAAACAGTAATTTCTCCGCATTGCAAGGTGCAATTCTGAAATTTGTTGCTTTTTCCTGCTCCTCTTAGCATGATAAAGAAGATTCAAAGAGAGTGAGATGCCAGCTCCTTTCATTCAGTCAGTAGCTTCAATCATTTCTGGACGTTTTTCAATGGCAAAAATCAATGAATATTGTAAATGCACAAACAGTAATTTCTCCGCATTGCAAGGTGCAATTCTGAAATTTTTTGCTTTTTCCTGCTCCTCTTAGCATGATAAACAAGATTCAAAGAGAGTGAGATGCCAGCTCCTTTCATTCAGTCAGTAGCTTTAATCATTTCAGGACGTTTTTCAATGGCAAAAATCAATGAATATTGTAAATGCACAAAGAGTAATTTCTCCGCATTGCAAGGTGCAATTCTGAAATTTTTTGCTTTTTCCTGCTCCTCTTAGCATGATAAAGAAGATTCAAAGAGAGTGAGATGCCAGCTCCTTTCATTCAGTCAGTAGCTTCAAACATTTCTGGTATATGAATAACATGATGTTTTTCAATGGCAAAAATCAATGAATATTGTAAATGCACAAACAGTAATTTCTCCGCATTGCAAGGTGCAATTCTGAAATTTTTTGCTTTTTCCTGCTCCTCTTAGCATGATAAAGAAGATTCAAAGAGAGTGAGATGCCAGCTCCTTTCATTCAGTCAGTAGCTTCAATCATTTCTGGACATTTTTCAATGGCAAAAATCATTGAATATTGTAAATGCACAAACAGTAATTTCTCCGCATTGCAAGGTGCAATTCTGAAATTTTTTGCTTTTTCCTGCTCCTCTAAGCATGATAAAGAAGATTCAAAGAGAGTGAGATGCCAGCTCCTTTCATTCAGTCAGTAGCTTCAATCATTTCTGGACGTTTTTCAATGGCAAAAATCAATGAATATTGTAAATGCACAAACAGTAATTTCTCCGCATTGCAAGGTGCAATTCTGAAATTTTTTGATTTTTCCTGCTCCTCTTAGCATGATAAAGAAGATTCAAAGAGAGTGAGATGCCAGCTCCTTTCATTCAGTCAGTAGCTTTAATCATTTCTGGACGTTTTTCAATGGCAAAAATCAATGAATATTGTAAATGCACAAAGAGTAATTTCTCCGCATTGCAAGGTGCAATTCTGAAATTTTTTGCTTTTTCCTGCTCCTCTTAGCATGATAAAGAAGATTCAAAGAGAGTGAGATGCCAGCTCCTTTCATTCAGTCAGTAGCTTCAAACATTTCTGGTATATGAATAACATGATGTTTTTCAATGGCAAAAATCAATGAATATTGTAAATGCACAAACAGTAATTTCTCCGCATTGCAAGGTGCAATTCTGAAATTTTTTGCTTTTTCCTGCTCCTCTTAGCATGATAAAGAAGATTCAAAGAGAGTGAGATGCCAGCTCCTTTCATTCAGTCAGTAGCATCAATCATTTCTGGACGTTTTTCAATGGCAAAAATCATTGAATATTGTAAATGCACAAACAGTAATTTCTCCGCATTGCAAGGTGCAATTCTGAAATTTTTTGCTTTTTCCTGCTCCTCTAAGCATGATAAAGAAGATTCAAAGAGAGTGAGATGCCAGCTCCTTTCATTCAGTCAGTAGCTTCAATCATTTCTGGACGTTTTTCAATGGCAAAAATCAATGAATATTGTAAATGCACAAACAGTAATTTCTCCGCATTGCAAGGTGCTATTCTGAAATTTTTTGCTTTTTCCTGCTCCTCTTAGCATGATAAACAAGATTCAAAGAGAGTGAGATGCCAGCTCCTTTCATTCAGTCAGTAGCTTCAATCATTTCTGGACGTTTTTCAATGGCAAAAATCAATGAATATTGTAAATGCACAAACAGTAATTTCTCCGCATTGCAAGGTGCAATTCTGAAATTTTTTGCTTTTTCCTGCTCCTCTTAGCATGATAAAGAAGATTCAAAGAGAGTGAGATGCCAGCTCCTTTCATTCAGTCAGTAGCTTCAAACATTTCTGGTATATGAATAACATGATGTTTTTCAATGGCAAAAATCAATGAATATTGTAAATGCACAAACAGTAATTTCTCCGCATTGCAAGGTGCAATTCTGAAATTTTTTGCTTTTTCCTGCTCCTCTTAGCATGATAAAGAAGATTCAAAGAGAGTGAGATGCCAGCTCCTTTCATTCAGTCAGTAGCTTCAATCATTTCTGGACGTTTTTCAATGGCAAAAATCAATGAATATTGTAAATGCACAAACAGTAATTTCTCCGCATTGCAAGGTGCAATTCTGAAATTTTTTGCTTTTTCCTGCTCCTCTTAGCATGATAAAGAAGATTCAAAGAGCGTGAGATGCCAGCTCCTTTCATTCAGTCAGTAGCTTCACTCATTTCTGGACGTTTTTCAATGGCAAAAATCAATGAATATTGTAAATGCACAAACAGTAATTTCTCCGCATTGCAAGGTGCAATTCTGAAATTTTTTGCTTTTTCCTGCTCCTCTTAGCATGATAAACAAGATTCAAAGAGAGTGAGATGCCAGCTCCTTTCATTCAGTCAGTAGCTTCAATCATTTCTGGACGTTTTTCAATGGCAAAAATCAATGAATATTGTAAATGCACAAACAGTAATTTCTCCGCATTGCAAGGTGCAATTCTGAAATTTTTTGCTTTTTCCTGCTCCTCTTAGCATGATAAACAAGATTCAAAGAGAGTGAGATGCCAGCTCCTTTCATTCATTCAGTAGCTTCAATCATTTCTGGACGTTTTTCAATGGCAAAAATCAATGAATATTGTAAATGCACAAACAGTAATTTCTCCGCATTGCAAGGTGCAATTCTGAAATTTTTTGCTTTTTCCTGCTCCTCTTAGCATGATAAAGAAGATTCAAAGAGAGTGAGATGCCAGCTCCTTTCATTCAGTCAGTAGCTTCAATCATTTCTGGACGTTTTTCAATGGCAAAAATCATTGAATATTGTAAATGCACAAACAGTAATTTCTCCGCATTGCAAGGTGCAATTCTGAAATTTTTTGCTTTTTCCTGCTCCTCTAAGCATGATAAAGAAGATACAAAGAGAGTGAGATGCCAGCTCCTTTCATTCAGTCAGTAGCTTCAATCATTTCTGGACGTTTTTCAATGGCAAAAATCAATGAATATTGTAAATGCACAAACAGTAATTTCTCCGCATTGCAAGGTGCAATTCTGAAATTTTTTGATTTTTCCTGCTCCTCTTAGCATGATAAAGAAGATTCAAAGAGAGTGAGATGCCAGCTCCTTTCATTCAGTCAGTAGCTTTAATCATTTCTGGACGTTTTTCAATGGCAAAAATCAATGAATATTGTAAATGCACAAAGAGTAATTTCTCCGCATTGCAAGGTGCAATTCTGAAATTTTTTGCTTTTTCCTGCTCCTCTTAGCATGATAAAGAAGATTCAAAGAGAGTGAGATGCCAGCTCCTTTCATTCAGTCAGTAGCTTCAAACATTTCTGGTATATGAATAACATGATGTTTTTCAATGGCAAAAATCAATGAATATTGTAAATGCACAAACAGTAATTTCTCCGCATTGCAAGGTGCAATTCTGAAATTTTTTGCTTTTTCCTGCTCCTCTTAGCATGATAAAGAAGATTCAAAGAGAGTGAGATGCCAGCTCCTTTCATTCAGTCAGTAGCATCAATCATTTCTGGACGTTTTTCAATGGCAAAAATCATTGAATATTGTAAATGCACAAACAGTAATTTCTCCGCATTGCAAGGTGCAATTCTGAAATTTTTTGCTTTTTCCTGCTCCTCTAAGCATGATAAAGAAGATTCAAAGAGAGTGAGATGCCAGCTCCTTTCATTCAGTCAGTAGCTTCAATCATTTCTGGACGTTTTTCAATGGCAAAAATCAATGAATATTGTAAATGCACAAACAGTAATTTCTCCGCATTGCAAGGTGC
This sequence comes from Phyllobates terribilis, assembly GCF_046119375.1. Lineage (NCBI taxonomy): Eukaryota > Metazoa > Chordata > Amphibia > Anura > Dendrobatidae > Phyllobates > Phyllobates terribilis. Next base: position 160,120 of record NW_027364650.1, on the reverse strand, counting down.
TATTCTGAAATTTTTTGCTTTTTCCTGCTCCTCTTAGCATGATAAACAAGATTCAAAGAGAGTGAGATGCCAGCTCCTTTCATTCAGTCAGTAGCTTCAATCATTTCTGGACGTTTTTCAATGGCAAAAATCAATGAATATTGTAAATGCACAAACAGTAATTTCTCCGCATTGCAAGGTGCAATTCTGAAATTTTTTGCTTTTTCCTGCTCCTCTTAGCATGATAAAGAAGATTCAAAGAGAGTGAGATGCCAGCTCCTTTCATTCAGTCAGTAGCTTCAAACATTTCTGGTATATGAATAACATGATGTTTTTCAATGGCAAAAATCAATGAATATTGTAAATGCACAAACAGTAATTTCTCCGCATTGCAAGGTGCAATTCTGAAATTTTTTGCTTTTTCCTGCTCCTCTTAGCATGATAAAGAAGATTCAAAGAGAGTGAGATGCCAGCTCCTTTCATTCAGTCAGTAGCTTCAAACATTTCTGGTATATGAATAACATGATGTTTTTCAATGGCAAAAATCAATGAATATTGTAAATGCACAAACAGTAATTTCTCCGCATTGCAAGGTGCAATTCTGAAATTTTTTGCTTTTTCCTGCTCCTCTTAGCATGATAAAGAAGATTCAAAGAGAGTGAGATGCCAGCTCCTTTCATTCAGTCAGTAGCTTCAATCATTTCTGGACGTTTTTCAATGGCAAAAATCAATGAATATTGTAAATGCACAAACAGTAATTTCTCCGCATTGCAAGGTGCAATTCTGAAATTTTTTGCTTTTTCCTGCTCCTCTTAGCATGATAAAGAAGATTCAAAGAGAGTGAGATGCCAGCTCCTTTCATTCAGTCAGTAGCTTCAATCATTTCTGGACGTTTTTCAATGGCAAAAATCAATGAATATTGTAAATGCACAAAGTGTAATTTCTCCGCATTGCAAGGTGCAATTCTGAAATTTTTTGCTTTTTCCTGCTCCTCTTAGCATGATAAAGAAGATTCAAAGAGAGTGAGATGCCAGCTCCTTTCATTCAGTCAGTAGCTTCAAACATTTCTGGTATATGAATAACATGATGTTTTTCAATGGCAAAAATCAATGAATATTGTAAATGCACAAACAGTAATTTCTCCGCATTGCAAGGTGCAATTCTGAAATTTTTTGCTTTTTCCTGCTCCTCTTAGCATGATAAAGAAGATTCAAAGAGAGTGAGATGCCAGCTCCTTTCATTCAGTCAGTAGCTTCAATCATTTCTGGACGTTATTCAATGGCAAAAATCATTGAATATTGTAAATGCACAAACAGTAATTTCTCCGCATTGCAAGGTGCAATTCTGAAATTTTTTGCTTTTTCCTGCTCCTCTTAGCATGATAAAGAAGATTCAAAGAGAGTGAGATGCCAGCTCCTTTCATTCAGTCAGTAGCTTCAATCATTTCTGGTATATGAATAACATGATGTTTTTCAATGGCAAAAATCAATGAATATTGTAAATGCACAAACAGTAATTTCTCCGCATTGCAAGGTGCAATTCTGAAATTTTTTGCTTTTTCCTGCTCCTCTTAGCATGATAAAGAAGATTCAAAGAGAGTGAGATGCCAGCTCCTTTCATTCAGTCAGTAGCTTCAATCATTTCTGGACGTTTTTCAATGGCAAAAATCAATGAATATTGTAAATGCACAAACAGTAATTTCTCCGCATTGCAAGGTGCAATTCTGAAATTTTTTGCTTTTTCCTGCTCCTCTTAGCATGATAAACAAGATTCAAAGAGAGTGAGATGCCAGCTCCTTTCATTCAGTCAGTAGCTTCAATCATTTCTGGACGTTTTTCAATGGCAAAAATCAATGAATATTGTAAATGCACAAACAGTAATTTCTCCGCATTGCAAGGTGCAATTCTGAAATTTTTTGCTTTTTCCTGCTCCTCTTAGCATGATAAAGAAGATTCAAAGAGAGTGAGATGCCAGCTCCTTTCATTCAGTCAGTAGCTTCAAACATTTCTGGTATATGAATAACATGATGTTTTTCAATGGCAAAAATCAATGAATATTGTAAATGCACAAACAGTAATTTCTCCGCATTGCAAGGTGCAATTCTGAAATTTTTTGCTTTTTCCTGCTCCTCTTAGCATGATAAAGAAGATTCAAAGAGAGTGAGATGCCAGCTCCTTTCATTCAGTCAGTAGCTTCAATCATTTCTGGACGTTTTTCAATGGCAAAAATCATTGAATATTGTAAATGCACAAACAGTAATTTCTCCGCATTGCAAGGTGCAATTCTGAAATTTTTTGCTTTTTCCTGCTCCTCTTAGCATGATAAAGAAGATTCAAAGAGAGTGAGATGCCAGCTCCTTTCATTCAGTCAGTAGCTTCAATCATTTCTGGTATATGAATAACATGATGTTTTTCAATGGCAAAAATCAATGAATATTGTAAATGCACAAACAGTAATTTCTCCGCATTGCAAGGTGCAATTCTGAAATTTTTTGCTTTTTCCTGCTCCTCTTAGCATGATAAAGAAGATTCAAAGAGAGTGAGATGCCAGCTCCTTTCATTCAGTCAGTAGCTTCAATCATTTCTGGACGTTTTTCAATGGCAAAAATCAATGAATATTGTAAATGCACAAACAGTAATTTCTCCGCATTGCAAGGTGCAATTCTGAAATTTTTTGCTTTTTCCTGCTCCTCTTAGCATGATAAACAAGATTCAAAGAGAGTGAGATGCCAGCTCCTTTCATTCAGTCAGTAGCTTCAATCATTTCTGGACGTTTTTCAATGGCAAAAATCAATGAATATTGTAAATGCACAAACAGTAATTTCTCCGCATTGCAAGGTGCAATTCTGAAATTTTTTGCTTTTTCCTGCTCCTCTTAGCATGATAAAGAAGATTCAAAGAGAGTGAGATGCCAGCTCCTTTCATTCAGTCAGTAGCTTCAATCATTTCTGGACGTTTTTCAATGGCAAAAATCAATGAATATTGTAAATGCACAAAGTGTAATTTCTCCGCATTGCAAGGTGCAATTCTGAAATTTTTTGCTTTTTCCTGCTCCTCTTAGCATGATAAAGAAGATTCAAAGAGAGTGAGATGCCAGCTCCTTTCATTCAGTCAGTAGCTTCAAACATTTCTGGTATATGAATAACATGATGTTTTTCAATGGCAAAAATCAATGAATATTGTAAATGCACAAACAGTAATTTCTCCGCATTGCAAGGTGCAATTCTGAAATTTTTTGCTTTTTCCTGCTCCTCTTAGCATGATAAAGAAGATTCAAAGAGAGTGAGATGCCAGCTCCTTTCATTCAGTCAGTAGCTTCAATCATTTCTGGACGTTTTTCAATGGCAAAAATCATTGAATATTGTAAATGCACAAACAGTAATTTCTCCGCATTGCAAGGTGCAATTCTGAAATTTTTTGCTTTTTCCTGCTCCTCTTAGCATGATAAAGAAGATTCAAAGAGAGTGAGATGCCAGCTCCTTTCATTCAGTCAGTAGCTTCAATCATTTCTGGTATATGAATAACATGATGTTTTTCAATGGCAAAAATCAATGAATATTGTAAATGCACAAACAGTAATTTCTCCGCATTGCAAGGTGCAATTCTGAAATTTTTTGCTTTTTCCTGCTCCTCTTAGCATGATAAAGAAGATTCAAAGAGAGTGAGATGCCAGCTCCTTTCATTCAGTCAGTAGCTTCAATCATTTCTGGACGTTTTTCAATGGCAAAAATCAATGAATATTGTAAATGCACAAACAGTAATTTCTCCGCATTGCAAGGTGCAATTCTGAAATTTTTTGCTTTTTCCTGCTCCTCTTAGCATGATAAACAAGATTCAAAGAGAGTGAGATGCCAGCTCCTTTCATTCAGTCAGTAGCTTCAATCATTTCTGGACGTTTTTCAATGGCAAAAATCAATGAATATTGTAAATGCACAAACAGTAATTTCTCCGCATTGCAAGGTGCAATTCTGAAATTTTTTGCTTTTTCCTGCTCCTCTTAGCATGATAAAGAAGATTCAAAGAGAGTGAGATGCCAGCTCCTTTCATTCAGTCAGTAGCTTCAAACATTTCTGGTATATGAATAACATGATGTTTTTCAATGGCAAAAATCAATGAATATTGTAAATGCACAAACAGTAATTTCTCCGCATTGCAAGGTGCAATTCTGAAATTTTTTGCTTTTTCCTGCTCCTCTTAGCATGATAAAGAAGATTCAAAGAGAGTGAGATGCCAGCTCCTTTCATTCAGTCAGTAGCTTCAATCATTTCTGGACGTTTTTCAATGGCAAAAATCATTGAATATTGTAAATGCACAAACAGTAATTTCTCCGCATTGCAAGGTGCAATTCTGAAATTTTTTGCTTTTTCCTGCTCCTCTTAGCATGATAAAGAAGATTCAAAGAGAGTGAGATGCCAGCTCCTTTCATTCAGTCAGTAGCTTCAATCATTTCTGGTATATGAATAACATGATGTTTTTCAATGGCAAAAATCAATGAATATTGTAAATGCACAAACAGTAATTTCTCCGCATTGCAAGGTGCAATTCTGAAATTTTTTGCTTTTTCCTGCTCCTCTTAGCATGATAAAGAAGATTCAAAGAGAGTGAGATGCCAGCTCCTTTCATTCAGTCAGTAGCTTCAATCATTCCTGGACGTTTTTCAATGGCAAAAATCAATGAATATTGTAAATGCACAAACAGTAATTTCTCCGCATTGCAAGGTGCAATTCTGAAATTTTTTGCTTTTTCCTGCTCCTCTTAGCATGATAAACAAGATTCAAAGAGAGTGAGATGCCAGCTCCTTTCATTCAGTCAGTAGCTTCAATCATTTCTGGACGTTTTTCAATGGCAAAAATCAATGAATATTGTAAATGCACAAACAGTAATTTCTCCGCATTGCAAGGTGCAATTCTGAAATTTTTTGCTTTTTCCTGCTCCTCTTAGCATGATAAAGAAGATTCAAAGAGAGTGAGATGCCAGCTCCTTTCATTCAGTCAGTAGCTTCAATCATTTCTGGACGTTTTTCAAGGGCAAAAATCAATGAATATTGTAAATGCACAAAGAGTAATTTCTCCGCATTGCAAGGTGCAATTCTGAAATTTTTTGCTTTTTCCTGCTCCTCTTAGCATGATAAAGAAGATTCAAAGAGAGTGAGATGCCAGCTCCTTTCATTCAGTCAGTAGCTTCAAACATTTCTGGTATATGAATAACATGATGTTTTTCAATGGCAAAAATCAATGAATATTGTAAATGCACAAACAGTAATTTCTCCGCATTGCAAGGTGCAATTCTGAAATTTTTTGCTTTTTCCTGCTCCTCTTAGCATGATAAAGAAGATTCAAAGAGAGTGAGATGCCAGCTCCTTTCATTCAGTCAGTAGCTTCAATCATTTCTGGACGTTTTTCAATGGCAAAAATCATTGAATATTGTAAATGCACAAACAGTAATTTCTCCGCATTGCAAGGTGCAATTCTGAAATTTTTTGCTTTTTCCTGCTCCTCTTAGCATGATAAAGAAGATTCAAAGAGAGTGAGATGCCAGCTCCTTTCATTCAGTCAGTAGCTTCAATCATTTCTGGTATATGAATAACATGATGTTTTTCAATGGCAAAAATCAATGAATATTGTAAATGCACAAACAGTAATTTCTCCGCATTGCAAGGTGCAATTCTGAAATTTTTTGCTTTTTCCTGCTCCTCTTAGCATGATAAAGAAGATTCAAAGAGAGTGAGATGCCAGCTCCTTTCATTCAGTCAGTAGCTTCAATCATTTCTGGACGTTTTTCAATGGCAAAAATCAATGAATATTGTAAATGCACAAAGAGTAATTTCTCCGCATTGCAAGGTGCAATTCTGAAATTTTTTGCTTTTTCCTGCTCCTCTTAGCATGATAAAGAAGATTCAAAGAGAGTGAGATGCCAGCTCCTTTCATTCAGTCAGTAGCTTCAAACATTTCTGGTATATGAATAACATGATGTTTTTCAATGGCAAAAATCAATGAATATTGTAAATGCACAAACAGTAATTTCTCCGCATTGCAAGGTGCAATTCTGAAATTTTTTGCTTTTTCCTGCTCCTCTTAGCATGATAAAGAAGATTCAAAGAGAGTGAGATGCCAGCTCCTTTCATTCAGTCAGTAGCTTCAATCATTTCTGGACGTTTTTCAATGGCAAAAATCATTGAATATTGTAAATGCACAAACAGTAATTTCTCCGCATTGCAAGGTGCAATTCTGAAATTTTTTGCTTTTTCCTGCTCCTCTAAGCATGATAAAGAAGATTCAAAGAGAGTGAGATGCCAGCTCCTTTCATTCAGTCAGTAGCTTCAATCATTTCTGGACGTTTTTCAATGGCAAAAATCAATGAATATTGTAAATGCACAAACAGTAATTTCTCCGCATTGCAAGGTGCAATTCTGAAATTTTTTGATTTTTCCTGCTCCTCTTAGCATGATAAAAAAGATTCAAAGAGAGTGAGATGCCAGCTCCTTTCATTCAGTCAGTAGCTTTAATCATTTCTGGACGTTTTTCAATGGCAAAAATCAATGAATATTGTAAATGCACAAAGAGTAATTTCTCCGCATTGCAAGGTGCAATTCTGAAATTTTTTGCTTTTTCCTGCTCCTCTTAGCATGATAAAGAAGATTCAAAGAGAGTGAGATGCCAGCTCCTTTCATTCAGTCAGTAGCTTCAAACATTTCTGGTATATGAATAACATGATGTTTTTCAATGGCAAAAATCAATGAATATTGTAAATGCACAAACAGTAATTTCTCCGCATTGCAAGGTGCAATTCTGAAATTTTTTGCTTTTTCCTGCTCCTCTTAGCATGATAAAGAAGATTCAAAGAGAGTGAGATGCCAGCTCCTTTCATTCAGTCAGTAGCATCAATCATTTCTGGACGTTTTTCAATGGCAAAAATCATTGAATATTGTAAATGCACAAACAGTAATTTCTCCGCATTGCAAGGTGCAATTCTGAAATTTTTTGCTTTTTCCTGCTCCTCTAAGCATGATAAAGAAGATTCAAAGAGAGTGAGATGCCAGCTCCTTTCATTCAGTCAGTAGCTTCAATCATTTCTGGACGTTTTTCAATGGCAAAAATCAATGAATATTGTAAATGCACAAACAGTAATTTCTCCGCATTGCAAGGTGCTATTCTGAAATTTTTTGCTTTTTCCTGCTCCTCTTAGCATGATAAACAAGATTCAAAGAGAGTGAGATGCCAGCTCCTTTCATTCAGTCAGTAGCTTCAATCATTTCTGGACGTTTTTCAATGGCAAAAATCAATGAATATTGTAAATGCACAAACAGTAATTTCTCCGCATTGCAAGGTGCAATTCTGAAATTTTTTGCTTTTTCCTGCTCCTCTTAGCATGATAAAGAAGATTCAAAGAGAGTGAGATGCCAGCTCCTTTCATTCAGTCAGTAGCTTCAAACATTTCTGGTATATGAATAACATGATGTTTTTCAATGGCAAAAATCAATGAATATTGTAAATGCACAAACAGTAATTTCTCCGCATTGCAAGGTGCAATTCTGAAATTTTTTGCTTTTTCCTGCTCCTCTTAGCATGATAAAGAAGATTCAAAGAGAGTGAGATGCCAGCTCCTTTCATTCAGTCAGTAGCATCAATCATTTCTGGACGTTTTTCAATGGCAAAAATTATTGAATATTGTAAATGCACAAACAGTAATTTCTCCGCATTGCAAGGTGCAATTCTGAAATTTTTTGCTTTTTCCTGCTCCTCTAAGCATGATAAAGAAGATTCAAAGAGAGTGAGATGCCAGCTCCTTTCATTCAGTCAGTAGCTTCAATCATTTCTGGACGTTTTTCAATGGCAAAAATCAATGAATATTGTAAATGCACAAACAGTAATTTCTCCGCATTGCAAGGTGCTATTCTGAAATTTTTTGCTTTTTCCTGCTCCTCTTAGCATGATAAACAAGATTCAAAGAGAGTGAGATGCCAGCTCCTTTCATTCAGTCAGTAGCTTCAATCATTTCTGGACGTTTTTCAATGGCAAAAATCAATGAATATTGTAAATGCACAAACAGTAATTTCTCCGCATTGCAAGGTGCAATTCTGAAATTTTTTGCTTTTTCCTGCTCCTCTTAGCATGATAAAGAAGATTCAAAGAGAGTGAGATGCCAGCTCCTTTCATTCAGTCAGTAGCTTCAATCATTTCTGGACGTTTTTCCAGGGCAAAAATCAATGAATATTGTAAATGCACAAAGAGTAATTTCTCCGCATTGCAAGGTGCAATTCTGAAATTTTTTGCTTTTTCCTGCTCCTCTTAGCATGATAAAGAAGATTCAAAGAGAGTGAGATGCCAGCTCCTTTCATTCAGTCAGTAGCTTCAAACATTTCTGGTATATGAATAACATGATGTTTTTCAATGGCAAAAATCAATGAATATTGTAAATGCACAAACAGTAATTTCTCCGCATTGCAAGGTGCAATTCTGAAATTTTTTGCTTTTTCCTGCTCCTGTTAGCATGATAAAGAAGATTCAAAGAGAGTGAGATGCCAGCTCCTTTCATTCAGTCAGTAGCTTCAATCATTTCTGGACGTTTTTCAATGGCAAAAATCATTGAATATTGTAAATGCACAAACAGTAATTTCTCCGCATTGCAAGGTGCAATTCTGAAATTTTTTGCTTTTTCCTGCTCCTCTAAGCATGATAAAGAAGATTCAAAGAGAGTGAGATGCCAGCTCCTTTCATTCAGTCAGTAGCTTCAATCATTTCTGGACGTTTTTCAATGGCAAAAATCAATGAATATTGTAAATGCACAAACAGTAATTTCTCCGCATTGCAAGGTGCTATTCTGAAATTTTTTGCTTTTTCCTGCTCCTCTTAGCATGATAAACAAGATTCAAAGAGAGTGAGATGCCAGCTCCTTTCATTCAGTCAGTAGCTTCAATCATTTCTGGACGTTTTTCAATGGCAAAAATCAATGAATATTGTAAATGCACAAACAGTAATTTCTCCGCATTGCAAGGTGCAATTCTGAAATTTTTTGCTTTTTCCTGCTCCTCTTAGCATGATAAAGAAGATTCAAAGAGAGTGAGATGCCAGCTCCTTTCATTCAGTCAGTAGCTTCAAACATTTCTGGTATATGAATAACATGATGTTTTTCAATGGCAAAAATCAATGAATATTGTAAATGCACAAACAGTAATTTCTCCGCATTGCAAGGTGCAATTCTGAAATTTTTTGCTTTTTCCTGCTCCTCTTAGCATGATAAAGAAGATTCAAAGAGAGTGAGATGCCAGCTCCTTTCATTCAGTCAGTAGCATCAATCATTTCTGGACGTTTTTCAATGGCAAAAATTATTGAATATTGTAAATGCACAAACAGTAATTTCTCCGCATTGCAAGGTGCAATTCTGAAATTTTTTGCTTTTTCCTGCTCCTCTAAGCATGATAAAGAAGATTCAAAGAGAGTGAGATGCCAGCTCCTTTCATTCAGTCAGTAGCTTCAATCATTTCTGGACGTTTTTCAATGGCAAAAATCAATGAATATTGTAAATGCACAAACAGTAATTTCTCCGCATTGCAAGGTGCTATTCTGAAATTTTTTGCTTTTTCCTGCTCCTCTTAGCATGATAAACAAGATTCAAAGAGAGTGAGATGCCAGCTCCTTTCATTCAGTCAGTAGCTTCAATCATTTCTGGACGTTTTTCAATGGCAAAAATCAATGAATATTGTAAATGCACAAACAGTAATTTCTCCGCATTGCAAGGTGCAATTCTGAAATTTTTTGCTTTTTCCTGCTCCTCTTAGCATGATAAAGAAGATTCAAAGAGAGTGAGATGCCAGCTCCTTTCATTCAGTCAGTAGCTTCAATCATTTCTGGACGTTTTTCAAGGGCAAAAATCAATGAATATTGTAAATGCACAAAGAGTAATTTCTCCGCATTGCAAGGTGCAATTCTGAAATTTTTTGCTTTTTCCTGCTCCTCTTAGCATGATAAAGAAGATTCAAAGAGAGTGAGATGCCAGCTCCTTTCATTCAGTCAGTAGCTTCAAACATTTCTGGTATATGAATAACATGATGTTTTTCAATGGCAAAAATCAATGAATATTGTAAATGCACAAACAGTAATTTCTCCGCATTGCAAGGTGCAATTCTGAAATTTTTTGCTTTTTCCTGCTCCTCTTAGCATGATAAAGAAGATTCAAAGAGAGTGAGATGCCAGCTCCTTTCATTCAGTCAGTAGCTTCAATCATTTCTGGACGTTTTTCAATGGCAAAAATCATTGAATATTGTAAATGCACAAACAGTAATTTCTCCGCATTGCAAGGTGCAATTCTGAAATTTTTTGCTTTTTCTTGCTCCTCTTAGCATGATAAAGAAGATTCAAAGAGAGTGAGATGCCAGCTCCTTTCATTCAGTCAGTAGCTTCAATCATTTCTGGTATATGAATAACATGATGTTTTTCAATGGCAAAAATCAATGAATATTGTAAATGCACAAACAGTAATTTCTCCGCATTGCAAGGTGCAATTCTGAAATTTTTTGCTTTTTCCTGCTCCTCTTAGCATGATAAAGAAGATTCAAAGAGAGTGAGATGCCAGCTCCTTTCATTCAGTCAGTAGCTTCAATCATTTCTGGACGTTTTTCAATGGCAAAAATCAATGAATATTGTAAATGCACAAAGAGTAATTTCTCCGCATTGCAAGGTGCAATTCTGAAATTTTTTGCTTTTTCCTGCTCCTCTTAGCATGATAAAGAAGATTCAAAGAGAGTGAGATGCCAGCTCCTTTCATTCAGTCAGTAGCTTCAAACATTTCTGGTATATGAATAACATGATGTTTTTCAATGGCAAAAATCAATGAATATTGTAAATGCACAAACAGTAATTTCTCCGCATTGCAAGGTGCAATTCTGAAATTTTTTGCTTTTTCCTGCTCCTCTTAGCATGATAAAGAAGATTCAAAGAGAGTGAGATGCCAGCTCCTTTCATTCAGTCAGTAGCTTCAATCATTTCTGGACGTTTTTCAATGGCAAAAATCAATGAATATTGTAAATGCACAAACAGTAATTTCTCCGCATTGCAAGGTGCAATTCTGAAATTTTTTGATTTTTCCTGCGCCTCTTAGCATGATAAAGAAGATTCAAAGAGAGTGAGATGCCAGCTCCTTTCATTCAGTCAGTAGCTTTAATCATTTCTGGACGTTTTTCAATGGCAAAAATCAATGAATATTGTAAATGCACAAACAGTAATTTCTCCGCATTGCAAGGTGCAATTCTGAAATTTTTTGCTTTTTCCTGCTCCTCTTAGCATGATAAAGAAGATTCAAAGAGAGTGAGATGCCAGCTCCTTTCATTCAGTCAGTAGCTTCAAACATTTCTGGTATATGAATAACATGATGTTTTTCAATGGCAAAAATCAATGAATATTGTAAATGCACAAACAGTAATTTCTCCGCATTGCAAGGTGCAATTCTGAAATTTTTTGCTTTTTCCTGCTCCTCTTAGCATGATAAAGAAGATTCAAAGAGAGTGAGATGCCAGCTCCTTTCATTCAGTCAGTAGCATCAATCATTTCTGGACGTTTTTCAATGGCAAAAATCATTGAATATTGTAAATGCACAAACAGTAATTTCTCCGCATTGCAAGGTGCAATTCTGAAATTTTTTGCTTTTTCCTGCTCCTCTAAGCATGATAAAGAAGATTCAAAGAGAGTGAGATGCCAGCTCCTTTCATTCAGTCAGTAGCTTCAATCATTTCTGGACGTTTTTCAATGGCAAAAATCAATGAATATTGTAAATGCACAAACAGTAATTTCTCCGCATTGCAAGGTGCTATTCTGAAATTTTTTGCTTTTTCCTGCTCCTCTTAGCATGATAAACAAGATTCAAAGAGAGTGAGATGCCAGCTCCTTTCATTCAGTCAGTAGCTTCAATCATTTCTGGACGTTTTTCAATGGCAAAAATCAATGAATATTGTAAATGCACAAACAGTAATTTCTCCGCATTGCAAGGTGCAATTCTGAAATTTTTTGCTTTTTCCTGCTCCTCTTAGCATGATAAAGAAGATTCAAAGAGAGTGAGATGCCAGCTCCTTTCATTCAGTCAGTAGCTTCAAACATTTCTGGTATATGAATAACATGATGTTTTTCAATGGCAAAAATCAATGAATATTGTAAATGCACAAACAGTAATTTCTCCGCATTGCAAGGTGCAATTCTGAAATTTTTTGCTTTTTCCTGCTCCTCTTAGCATGATAAAGAAGATTCAAAGAGAGTGAGATGCCAGCTCCTTTCATTCAGTCAGTAGCATCAATCATTTCTGGACGTTTTTCAATGGCAAAAATTATTGAATATTGTAAATGCACAAACAGTAATTTCTCCGCATTGCAAGGTGCAATTCTGAAATTTTTTGCTTTTTCCTGCTCCTCTAAGCATGATAAAGAAGATTCAAAGAGAGTGAGATGCCAGCTCCTTTCATTCAGTCAGTAGCTTCAATCATTTCTGGACGTTTTTCAATGGCAAAAATCAATGAATATTGTAAATGCACAAACAGTAATTTCTCCGCATTGCAAGGTGCTATTCTGAAATTTTTTGCTTTTTCCTGCTCCTCTTAGCATGATAAACAAGATTCAAAGAGAGTGAGATGCCAGCTCCTTTCATTCAGTCAGTAGCTTCAATCATTTCTGGACGTTTTTCAATGGCAAAAATCAATGAATATTGTAAATGCACAAACAGTAATTTCTCCGCATTGCAAGGTGCAATTCTGAAATTTTTTGCTTTTTCCTGCTCCTCTTAGCATGATAAAGAAGATTCAAAGAGAGTGAGATGCCAGCTCCTTTCATTCAGTCAGTAGCTTCAAACATTTCTGGTATATGAATAACATGATGTTTTTCAATGGCAAAAATCAATGAATATTGTAAATGCACAAACAGTAATTTCTCCGCATTGCAAGGTGCAATTCTGAAATTTTTTGCTTTTTCCTGCTCCTCTTAGCATGATAAAGAAGATTCAAAGAGAGTGAGATGCCAGCTCCTTTCATTCAGTCAGTAGCTTCAATCATTTCTGGACGTTTTTCAATGGCAAAAATCAATGAATATTGTAAATGCACAAACAGTAATTTCTCCGCATTGCAAGGTGCAATTCTGAAATTTTTTGCTTTTTCCTGCTCCTCTTAGCATGATAAAGAAGATTCAAAGAGCGTGAGATGCCAGCTCCTTTCATTCAGTCAGTAGCTTCACTCATTTCTGGACGTTTTTCAATGGCAAAAATCAATGAATATTGTAAATGCACAAACAGTAATTTCTCCGCATTGCAAGGTGCAATTCTGAAATTTTTTGCTTTTTCCTGCTCCTCTTAGCATGATAAACAAGATTCAAAGAGAGTGAGATGCCAGCTCCTTTCATTCAGTCAGTAGCTTCAATAATTTCTGGACGTTTTTCAATGGCAAAAATCAATGAATATTGTAAATGCACAAACAGTAATTTCTCCGCATTGCAAGGTGCAATTCTGAAATTTTTTGCTTTTTCCTGCTCCTCTTAGCATGATAAACAAGATTCAAAGAGAGTGAGATGCCAGCTCCTTTCATTCAGTCAGTAGCTTCAATCATTTCTGGACGTTTTTCAATGGCAAAAATCAATGAATATTGTAAATGCACAAACAGTAATTTCTCCGCATTGCAAGGTGCAATTCTGAAATTTTTTGCTTTTTCCTGCTCCTCTTAGCATGATAAAGAAGATTCAAAGAGAGTGAGATGCCAGCTCCTTTCATTCAGTCAGTAGCTTCAAACATTTCTGGTATATGAATAACATGATGTTTTTCAATGGCAAAAATCAATGAATATTGTAAATGCACAAACAGTAATTTCTCCGCATTGCAAGGTGCAATTCTGAAATTTTTTGCTTTTTCCTGCTCCTCTTAGCATGATAAAGATTCAAAGAGAGTGAGATGCCAGCTCCTTTCATTCAGTCAGTAGCTTCAATCATTTCTGGACGTTTTTCAATGGCAAAAATCAATGAATATTGTAAATGCACAAAGTGTAATTTCTCCGCATTGCAAGGTGCAATTCTGAAATTTTTTGCTTTTTCCTGCTCCTCTTAGCATGATAAAGAAGATTCAAAGAGAGTGAGATGCCAGCTCCTTTCATTCAGTCAGTAGCTTCAAACATTTCTGGTATATGAATAACATGATGTTTTTCAATGGCAAAAATCAATGAATATTGTAAATGCACAAACAGTAATTTCTCCGCATTGCAAGGTGCAATTCTGAAATTTTTTGCTTTTTCCTGCTCCTCTTAGCATGATAAAGAAGATTCAAAGAGAGTGAGATGCCAGCTCCTTTCATTCAGTCAGTAGCTTCAATCATTTCTGGACGTTTTTCAATGGCAAAAATCATTGAATATTGTAAATGCACAAACAGTAATTTCTCCGCATTGCAAGGTGCAATTCTGAAATTTTTTGCTTTTTCCTGCTCCTCTTAGCATGATAAAGAAGATTCAAAGAGAGTGAGATGCCAGCTCCTTTCATTCAGTCAGTAGCTTCAATCATTTCTGGTATATGAATAACATGATGTTTTTCAATGGCAAAAATCAATGAATATTGTAAATGCACAAACAGTAATTTCTCCGCATTGCAAGGTGCAATTCTGAAATTTTTTGCTTTTTCCTGCTCCTCTTAGCATGATAAAGAAGATTCAAAGAGAGTGAGATGCCAGCTCCTTTCATTCAGTCAGTAGCTTCAATCATTTCTGGACGTTTTTCAATGGCAAAAATCAATGAATATTGTAAATGCACAAACAGTAATTTCTCCGCATTGCAAGGTGCAATTCTGAAATTTTTTGCTTTTTCCTGCTCCTCTTAGCATGATAAACAAGATTCAAAGAGAGTGAGATGCCAGCTCCTTTCATTCAGTCAGTAGCTTCAATCATTTCTGGACGTTTTTCAATGGCAAAAATCAATGAATATTGTAAATGCACAAACAGTAATTTCTCCGCATTGCAAGGTGCAATTCTGAAATTTTTTGCTTTTTCCTGCTCCTCTTAGCATGATAAAGAAGATTCAAAGAGAGTGAGATGCCAGCTCCTTTCATTCAGTCAGTAGCTTCAATCATTTCTGGATGTTTTTCAAGGGCAAAAATCAATGAATATTGTAAATGCACAAAGAGTAATTTCTCCGCATTGCAAGGTGCAATTCTGAAATTTTTTGCTTTTTCCTGCTCCTCTTAGCATGATAAAGAAGATTCAAAGAGAGTGAGATGCCAGCTCCTTTCATTCAGTCAGTAGCTTCAAACATTTCTGGTATATGAATAACATGATGTTTTTCAATGGCAAAAATCAATGAATATTGTAAATGCACAAACAGTAATTTCTCCGCATTGCAAGGTGCAATTCTGAAATTTTTTGCTTTTTCCTGCTCCTCTTAGCATGATAAAGAAGATTCAAAGAGAGTGAGATGCCAGCTCCTTTCATTCAGTCAGTAGCTTCAATCATTTCTGGACGTTTTTCAATGGCAAAAATCATTGAATATTGTAAATGCACAAACAGTAATTTCTCCGCATTGCAAGGTGCAATTCTGAAATTTTTTGCTTTTTCCTGCTCCTCTTAGCATGATAAAGAAGATTCAAAGAGAGTGAGATGCCAGCTCCTTTCATTCAGTCAGTAGCTTCAATCATTTCTGGTATATGAATAACATGATGTTTTTCAATGGCAAAAATCAATGAATATTGTAAATGCACAAACAGTAATTTCTCCGCATTGCAAGGTGCAATTCTGAAATTTTTTGCTTTTTCCTGCTCCTCTTAGCATGATAAAGAAGATTCAAAGAGAGTGAGATGCCAGCTCCTTTCATTCAGTCAGTAGCTTCAATCATTTCTGGACGTTTTTCAATGGCAAAAATCAATGAATATTGTAAATGCACAAACAGTAATTTCTGCGCATTGCAAGGTGCAATTCTGAAATTTTTTGCTTTTTCCTGCTCCTCTTAGCATGATAAAGAAGATTCAAAGAGAGTGAGATGCCAGCTCCTTTCATTCAGTCAGTAGCTTCAATCATTTCTGGACTTTTTCAATGGCAAAAATCATTGAATATTGTAAATGCACAAACAGTAATTTCTCCGCATTGCAAGGTGCAATTCTGAAATTTTTTGCTTTTTCCTGCTCCTCTTAGCATGATAAAGAAGATTCAAAGAGAGTGAGATGCCAGCTCCTTTCATTCAGTCAGTAGCTTTAATCATTTCTGGACGTTTTTCAATGGCAAAAATCAATGAATATTGTAAATGCACAAAGAGTAATTTCTCCGCATTGCAAGGTGCAATTCTGAAATTTTTTGCTTTTTCCTGCTCCTCTTAGCATGATAAAGAAGATTCAAAGAGAGTGAGATGCCAGCTCCTTTCATTCAGTCAGTAGCTTTAATCATTTCTGGACGTTTTTCAATGGCAAAAATCAATGAATATTGTAAATGCACAAAGAGTAATTTCTCCGCATTGCAAGGTGCAATTCTGAAATTTTTTGCTTTTTCCTGCTCCTCTTAGCATGATAAACAAGATTCAAAGAGAGTGAGATGCCAGCTCCTTTCATTCAGTCAGTAGCTTCAAACATTTCTGGTATATGAATAACATGATGTTTTTCAATGGCAAAAATCAATGAATATTGTAAATGCACAAACAGTAATTTCTCCGCATTGCAAGGTGCAATTCTGAAATTTTTTGCTTTTTCCTGCTCCTCTTAGCATGATAAACAAGATTCAAAGAGAGTGAGATGCCAGCTCCTTTCATTCAGTCAGTAGCTTCAATCATTTCTGGACGTTTTTCAATGGCAAAAATCAATGAATATTGTAAATGCACAAACAGTAATTTCTCCGCATTGCAAGGTGCAATTCTGAAATTTTTTGCTTTTTCCTGCTCCTCTTAGCATGATAAAGAAGATTCAAAGAGAGTGAGATGCCAGCTCCTTTCATTCAGTCAGTAGCTTCAATCATTTCTGGACGTTTTTCAAGGGCAAAAATCAATGAATATTGTAAATGCACAAAGAGTAATTTCTCCGCATTGCAAGGTGCAATTCTGAAATTTTTTGCTTTTTCCTGCTCCTCTTAGCATGATAAAGAAGATTCAAAGAGAGTGAGATGCCAGCTCCTTTCATTCAGTCAGTAGCTTCAAACATTTCTGGTATATGAATAACATGATGTTTTTCAATGGCAAAAATCAATGAATATTGTAAATGCACAAACAGTAATTTCTCCGCATTGCAAGGTGCAATTCTGAAATTTTTTGCTTTTTCCTGCTCCTCTTAGCATGATAAAGAAGATTCAAAGAGAGTGAGATGCCAGCTCCTTTCATTCAGTCAGTAGCTTCAATCATTTCTGGACGTTTTTCAATGGCAAAAATCATTGAATATTGTAAATGCACAAACAGTAATTTCTCCGCATTGCAAGGTGCAATTCTGAAATTTTTTGCTTTTTCCTGCTCCTCTTAGCATGATAAAGAAGATTCAAAGAGAGTGAGATGCCAGCTCCTTTCATTCAGTCAGTAGCTTCAATCATTTCTGGTATATGAATAACATGATGTTTTTCAATGGCAAAAATCAATGAATATTGTAAATGCACAAACAGTAATTTTTCCGCATTGCAAGGTGCAATTCTGAAATTTTTTGCTTTTTCCTGCTCCTCTTAGCATGATAAAGAAGATTCAAAGAGAGTGAGATGCCAGCTCCTTTCATTCAGTCAGTAGCTTCAATCATTTCTGGACGTTTTTCAATGGCAAAAATCAATGAATATTGTAAATGCACAAACAGTAATTTCTGCGCATTGCAAGGTGCAATTCTGAAATTTTTTGCTTTTTCCTGCTCCTCTTAGCATGATAAAGAAGATTCAAAGAGAGTGAGATGCCAGCTCCTTTCATTCAGTCAGTAGCTTCAATCATTTCTGGACGTTTTTCAATGGCAAAAATCATTGAATATTGTAAATGCACAAACAGTAATTTCTCCGCATTGCAAGGTGCAATTCTGAAATTTTTTGCTTTTTCCTGCTCCTCTTAGCATGATAAAGAAGATTCAAAGAGAGTGAGATGCCAGCTCCTTTCATTCAGTCAGTAGCTTCAATCATTTCTGGTATATGAATTACATGATGTTTTTCAATGGCAAAAATCAATGAATATTGTAAATGCACAAACAGTAATTTCTCCGCATTGCAAGGTGCAATTCTGAAATTTGTTGCTTTTTCCTGCTCCTCTTAGCATGATAAAGAAGATTCAAAGAGAGTGAGATGCCAGCTCCTTTCATTCAGTCAGTAGCTTCAATCATTTCTGGACGTTTTTCAAGGGCAAAAATCAATGAATATTGTAAATGCACAAAGAGTAATTTCTCCGCATTGCAAGGTGCAATTCTGAAATTTTTTGCTTTTTCCTGCTCCTCTTAGCATGATAAAGAAGATTCAAAGAGAGTGAGATGCCAGCTCCTTTCATTCAGTCAGTAGCTTCAAACATTTCTGGTATATGAATAACATGATGTTTTTCAATGGCAAAAATCAATGAATATTGTAAATGCACAAACAGTAATTTCTCCGCATTGCAAGGTGCAATTCTGAAATTTTTTGCTTTTTCCTGCTCCTCTTAGCATGATAAAGAAGATTCAAAGAGAGTGAGATGCCAGCTCCTTTCATTCAGTCAGTAGCTTCAATCATTTCTGGACGTTTTTCAATGGCAAAAATCAATGAATATTGTAAATGCACAAACAGTAATTTCTGCGCATTGCAAGGTGCAATTCTGAAATTTTTTGCTTTTTCCTGCTCCTCTTAGCATGATAAAGAAGATTCAAAGAGAGTGAGATGCCAGCTCCTTTCATTCAGTCAGTAGCTTCAATCATTTCTGGACGTTTTTCAATGGCAAAAATCATTGAATATTGTAAATGCACAAACAGTAATTTCTCCGCATTGCAAGGTGCAATTCTGAAATTTTTTGCTTTTTCCTGCTCCTCTTAGCATGATAAAGAAGATTCAAAGAGAGTGAGATGCCAGCTCCTTTCATTCAGTCAGTAGCTTCAATCATTTCTGGTATATGAATAACATGATGTTTTTCAATGGCAAAAATCAATGAATATTGTAAATGCACAAACAGTAATTTCTCCGCATTGCAAGGTGCAATTCTGAAATTTGTTGCTTTTTCCTACTCCTCTTAGCATGATAAAGAAGATTCAAAGAGAGTGAGATGCCAGCTCCTTTCATTCAGTCAGTAGCTTCAATCATTTCTGGACGTTTTTCAATGGCAAAAATCAATGAATATTGTAAATGCACAAACAGTAATTTCTCCGCATTGCAAGGTGCAATTCTGAAATTTTTTGCTTTTTCCTGCTCCTCTTAGCATGATAAACAAGATTCAAAGAGAGTGAGATTCCAGCTCCTTTCATTCAGTCAGTAGCTTTAATCATTTCTGGACGTTTTTCAATGGCAAAAATCAATGAATATTGTAAATGCACAAAGAGTAATTTCTCCGCATTGCAAGGTGCAATTCTGAAATTTTTTGCTTTTTCCTGCTCCTCTTAGCATGATAAAGAAGATTCAAAGAGAGTGAGATGCCAGCTCCTTTCATTCAGTCAGTAGCTTCAAACATTTCTGGTATATGAATAACATGATGTTTTTCAATGGCAAAAATCAATGAATATTGTAAATGCACAAACAGTAATTTCTCCGCATTGCAAGGTGCAATTCTGAAATTTTTTGCTTTTTCCTGCTCCTCTTAGCATGATAAAGAAGATTCAAAGAGAGTGAGATGCCAGCTCCTTTCATTCAGTCAGTAGCTTCAATCATTTCTGGACGTTTTTCAATGGCAAAAATCAATGAATATTGTAAATGCACAAACAGTAATTTCTCCGCATTGCAAGGTGCAATTCTGAAATTTTTTGATTTTTCCTGCTCCTCTTAGCATGATAAAGAAGATTCAAAGAGAGTGAGATGCCAGCTCCTTTCATTCAGTCAGTAGCTTTAATCATTTCTGGACGTTTTTCAATGGCAAAAATCAATGAATATTGTAAATGCACAAAGAGTAATTTCTCCGCATTGCAAGGTGCAATTCTGAAATTTTTTGCTTTTTCCTGCTCCTCTTAGCATGATAAAGAAGATTCAAAGAGAGTGAGATGCCAGCTCCTTTCATTCAGTCAGTAGCTTCAAACATTTCTGGTATATGAATAACATGATGTTTTTCAATGGCAAAAATCAATGAATATTGTAAATGCACAAACAGTAATTTCTCCGCATTGCAAGGTGCAATTCTGAAATTTTTTGCTTTTTCCTGCTCCTCTTAGCATGATAAAGAAGATTCAAAGAGAGTGAGATGCCAGCTCCTTTCATTCAGTCAGTAGCTTCAATCATTTCTGGACGTTTTTCAATGGCAAAAATCAATGAATATTGTAAATGCACAAACAGTAATTTCTCCGCATTGCAAGGTGCAATTCTGAAATTTTTTGATTTTTCCTGCTCCTCTTAGCATGATAAAGAAGATTCAAAGAGAGTGAGATGCCAGCTCCTTTCATTCAGTCAGTAGCTTCAATCATTTCTGGACGTTTTTCAATGGCAAAAATCAATGAATATTGTAAATGCACAAACAGTAATTTCTCCGCATTGCAAGGTGCAATTCTGAAATTTTTTGCTTTTTCCTGCTCCTCTTAGCATGATAAAGAAGATTCAAAGAGAGTGAGATGCCAGCTCCTTTCATTCAGTCAGTAGCTTCAATCATTTCTGGTATATGAATAACATGATGTTTTTCAATGGCAAAAATCAATGAATATTGTAAATGCACAAACAGTAATTTCTCCGCATTGCAAGGTGCAATTCTGAAATTTTTTGCTTTTTCCTGCTCCTCTTAGCATGATAAAGAAGATTCAAAGAGAGTGAGATGCCAGCTCCTTTCATTCAGTCAGTAGCTTCAATCATTTCTGGACGTTTTTCAATGGCAAAAATCAATGAATATTGTAAATGCACAAACAGTAATTTCTCCGCATTGCAAGGTGCAATTCTGAAATTTTTTGCTTTTTCCTGCTCCTCTTAGCATGATAAACAAGATTCAAAGAGAGTGAGATGCCAGCTCCTTTCATTCAGTCAGTAGCTTCAATCATTTCTGGACGTTTTTCAATGGCAAAAATCAATGAATATTGTAAATGCACAAACAGTAATTTCTCCGCATTGCAAGGTGCAATTCTGAAATTTTTTGCTTTTTCCTGCTCCTCTTAGCATGATAAAGAAGATTCAAAGAGAGTGAGATGCCAGCTCCTTTCATTCAGTCAGTAGCTTCAATCATTTCTGGACGTTTTTCAAGGGCAAAAATCAATGAATATTGTAAATGCACAAAGAGTAATTTCTCCGCATTGCAAGGTGCAATTCTGAAATTTTTTGCTTTTTCCTGCTCCTCTTAGCATGATAAAGAAGATTCAAAGAGAGTGAGATGCCAGCTCCTTTCATTCAGTCAGTAGCTTCAAACATTTCTGGTATATGAATAACATGATGTTTTTCAATGGCAAAAATCAATGAATATTGTAAATGCACAAACAGTAATTTCTCCGCATTGCAAGGTGCAATTCTGAAATTTTTTGCTTTTTCCTGCTCCTCTTAGCATGATAAAGAAGATTCAAAGAGAGTGAGATGCCAGCTCCTTTCATTCAGTCAGTAGCTTCAATCATTTCTGGACGTTTTTCAATGGCAAAAATCATTGAATATTGTAAATGCACAAACAGTAATTTCTCCGCATTGCAAGGTGCAATTCTGAAATTTTTTGCTTTTTCCTGCTCCTCTTAGCATGATAAAGAAGATTCAAAGAGAGTGAGATGCCAGCTCCTTTCATTCAGTCAGTAGCTTCAATCATTTCTGGTATATGAATAACATGATGTTTTTCAATGGCAAAAATCAATGAATATTGTAAATGCACAAACAGTAATTTCTCCGCATTGCAAGGTGCAATTCTGAAATTTTTTGCTTTTTCCTGCTCCTCTTAGCATGATAAAGAAGATTCAAAGAGAGTGAGATGCCAGCTCCTTTCATTCAGTCAGTAGCTTCAATCATTTCTGGACGTTTTTCAATGGCAAAAATCAATGAATATTGTAAATGCACAAACAGTAATTTCTGCGCATTGCAAGGTGCAATTCTGAAATTTTTTGCTTTTTCCTGCTCCTCTTAGCATGATAAAGAAGATTCAAAGAGAGTGAGATGCCAGCTCCTTTCATTCAGTCAGTAGCTTCAATCATTTCTGGACGTTTTTCAATGGCAAAAATCATTGAATATTGTAAATGCACAAACAGTAATTTCTCCGCATTGCAAGGTGCAATTCTGAAATTTTTTGCTTTTTCCTGCTCCTCTTAGCATGATAAAGAAGATTCAAAGAGAGTGAGATGCCAGCTCCTTTCATTCAGTCAGTAGCTTCAATCATTTCTGGTATATGAATAACATGATGTTTTTCAATGGCAAAAATCAATGAATATTGTAAATGCACAAACAGTAATTTCTCCGCATTGCAAGGTGCAATTCTGAAATTTGTTGCTTTTTCCTGCTCCTCTTAGCATGATAAAGAAGATTCAAAGAGAGTGAGATGCCAGCTCCTTTCATTCAGTCAGTAGCTTCAATCATTTCTGGACGTTTTTCAATGGCAAAAATCAATGAATATTGTAAATGCACAAACAGTAATTTCTCCGCATTGCAAGGTGCAATTCTGAAATTTTTTGCTTTTTCCTGCTCCTCTTAGCATGATAAACAAGATTCAAAGAGAGTGAGATGCCAGCTCCTTTCACTCAGTCAGTAGCTTTAATCATTTCTGGACGTTTTTCAATGTCAAAAATCAATGAATATTGTAAATGCACAAAGAGTAATTTCTCCGCATTGCAAGGTGCAATTCTGAAATTTTTTGCTTTTTCCTGCTCCTCTTAGCATGATAAAGAAGATTCAAAGAGAGTGAGATGCCAGCTCCTTTCATTCAGTCAGTAGCTTCAAACATTTCTGGTATATGAATAACATGATGTTTTTCAATGGCAAAAATCAATGAATATTGTAAATGCACAAACAGTAATTTCTCCGCATTGCAAGGTGCAATTCTGAAATTTTTTGCTTTTTCCTGCTCCTCTTAGCATGATAAAGAAGATTCAAAGAGAGTGAGATGCCAGCTCCTTTCATTCAGTCAGTAGCTTCAATCATTTCTGGACGTTTTTCAATGGCAAAAATCAATGAATATTGTAAATGCACAAACAGTAATTTCTCCGCATTGCAAGGTGCAATTCTGAAATTTTTTGATTTTTCCTGCTCCTCTTAGCATGATAAAGAAGATTCAAAGAGAGTGAGATGCCAGCTCCTTTCATTCAGTCAGTAGCTTTAATCATTTCTGGACGTTTTTCAATGGCAAAAATCAATGAATATTGTAAATGCACAAAGAGTAATTTCTCCGCATTGCAAGGTGCAATTCTGAAATTTTTTGCTTTTTCCTGCTCCTCTTAGCATGATAAAGAAGATTCAAAGAGAGTGAGATGCCAGCTCCTTTCATTCAGTCAGTAGCTTCAAACATTTCTGGTATATGAATAACATGATGTTTTTCAATGGCAAAAATCAATGAATATTGTAAATGCACAAACAGTAATTTCTCCGCATTGCAAGGTGCAATTCTGAAATTTTTTGCTTTTTCCTGCTCCTCTTAGCATGATAAAGAAGATTCAAAGAGAGTGAGATGCCAGCTCCTTTCATTCAGTCAGTAGCATCAATCATTTCTGGACGTTTTTCAATGGCAAAAATCATTGAATATTGTAAATGCACAAACAGTAATTTCTCCGCATTGCAAGGTGCAATTCTGAAATTTTTTGCTTTTTCCTGCTCCTCTAAGCATGATAAAGAAGATTCAAAGAGAGTGAGATGCCAGCTCCTTTCATTCAGTCAGTAGCTTCAATCATTTCTGGACGTTTTTCAATGGCAAAAATCAATGAATATTGTAAATGCACAAACAGTAATTTCTCCGCATTGCAAGGTGCTATTCTGAAATTTTTTGCTTTTTCCTGCTCCTCTTAGCATGATAAACAAGATTCAAAGAGAGTGAGATGCCAGCTCCTTTCATTCAGTCAGTAGCTTCAATCATTTCTGGACGTTTTTCAATGGCAAAAATCAATGAATATTGTAAATGCACAAACAGTAATTTCTCCGCATTGCAAGGTGCAATTCTGAAATTTTTTGCTTTTTCCTGCTCCTCTTAGCATGATAAAGAAGATTCAAAGAGAGTGAGATGCCAGCTCCTTTCATTCAGTCAGTAGCTTCAAACATTTCTGGTATATGAATAACATGATGTTTTTCAATGGCAAAAATCAATGAATATTGTAAATGCACAAACAGTAATTTCTCCGCATTGCAAGGTGCAATTCTGAAATTTTTTGCTTTTTCCTGCTCCTCTTAGCATGATAAAGAAGATTCAAAGAGAGTGAGATGCCAGCTCCTTTCATTCAGTCAGTAGCTTCAATCATTTCTGGACGTTTTTCAATGGCAAAAATCAATGAATATTGTAAATGCACAAACAGTAATTTCTCCGCATTGCAAGGTGCAATTCTGAAATTTTTTGCTTTTTCCTGCTCCTCTTAGCATGATAAAGAAGATTCAAAGAGAGTGAGATGCCAGCTCCTTTCATTCAGTCAGTAGCTTCAAACATTTCTGGTATATGAATAACATGATGTTTTTCAATGGCAAAAATCAATGAATATTGTAAATGCACAAACAGTAATTTCTCCGCATTGCAAGGTGCAATTCTGAAATTTTTTGCTTTTTCCTGCTCCTCTTAGCATGATAAACAAGATTCAAAGAGAGTGAGATGCCAGCTCTTTTCATTCAGTCAGTAGCTTCAATCATTTCTGGACGTTTTTCAATGACAAAAATCAATGAATATTGTAAATGCACAAACAGTAATTTCTGCGCATTGCAAGGTGCAATTCTGAAATTTTTTGCTTTTTCCTGCTCCTCTTAGCATGATAAAGAAGATTCAAAGAGAGTGAGATGCCAGCTCCTTTCATTCAGTCAGTAGCTTCAATCATTTCTGGACGTTTTTCAATGGCAAAAATCATTGAATATTGTAAATGCACAAACAGTAATTTCTCCGCATTGCAAGGTGCAATTCTGAATTTTTTTGCTTTTTCCTGCTCCTCTTAGCATGATAAAGAAGATTCAAAGAGAGTGAGATGCCAGCTCCTTTCATTCAGTCAGTAGCTTCAATCATTTCTGGTATATGAATAACATGATGTTTTTCAATGGCAAAAATCAATGAATATTGTAAATGCACAAACAGTAATTTCTCCGCATTGCAAGGTGCAATTCTGAAATTTTTTGCTTTTTCCTGCTCCTCTTAGCATGATAAAGAAGATTCAAAGAGAGTGAGATGCCAGCTCCTTTCATTCAGTCAGTAGCTTTAATCATTTCTGGACGTTTTTCAATGGCAAAAATCAATGAATATTGTAAATGCACAAACAGTAATTTCTCCGCATTGCAAGGTGCAATTCTGAAATTTTTTGCTTTTTCCTGCTCCTCTTAGCATGATAAACAAGATTCAAAGAGAGTGAGATGCCAGCTCCTTTCATTCAGTCAGTAGCTTTAATCATTTCTGGACGTTTTTCAATGGCAAAAATCAATGAATATTGTAAATGCACAAAGAGTAATTTCTCCGCATTGCAAGGTGCAATTCTGAAATTTTTTGCTTTTTCCTGCTCCTCTTAGCATGATAAAGAAGATTCAAAGAGAGTGAGATGCCAGCTCCTTTCATTCAGTCAGTAGCTTCAAACATTTCTGGTATATGAATAACATGATGTTTTTCAATGGCAAAAATCAATGAATATTGTAAATGCACAAACAGTAATTTCTCCGCATTGCAAGGTGCAATTCTGAAATTTTTTGCTTTTTCCTGCTCCTCTTAGCATGATAAAGAAGATTCAAAGAGAGTGAGATGCCAGCTCCTTTCATTCAGTCAGTAGCTTCAATCATTTCTGGACGTTTTTCAATGGCAAAAATCATTGAATATTGTAAATGCACAAACAGTAATTTCTCCGCATTGCAAGGTGCAATTCTGAAATTTTTTGCTTTTTCCTGCTCCTCTAAGCATGATAAAGAAGATTCAAAGAGAGTGAGATGCCAGCTCCTTTCATTCAGTCAGTAGCTTCAATCATTTCTGGACGTTTTTCAATGGCAAAAATCAATGAATATTGTAAATGCACAAACAGTAATTTCTCCGCATTGCAAGGTGCAATTCTGAAATTTTTTGGTTTTTCCTGCTCCTCTTAGCATGATAAACAAGATTCAAAGAGAGTGAGATGCCAGCTCCTTTCATTCAGTCAGTAGCTTCAATCATTTCTGGACGTTTTTCAATGGCAAAAATCAATGAATATTGTAAATGCACAAACAGTAATTTCTCCGCATTGCAAGGTGCAATTCTGAAATTTTTTGCTTTTTCCTGCTCCTCTTAGCATGATAAAGAAGATTCAAAGAGAGTGAGATGCCAGCTCCTTTCATTCAGTCAGTAGCTTCAAACATTTCTGGTATATGAATAACATGATGTTTTTCAATGGCAAAAATCAATGAATATTGTAAATGCACAAACAGTAATTTCTCCGCATTACAAGGTGCAATTCTGAAATTTTTTGCTTTTTCCTGCTCCTCTTAGCATGATAAAGAAGATTCAAAGAGAGTGAGATGCCAGCTCCTTTCATTCAGTCAGTAGCTTTAATCATTTCTGGACGTTTTTCAATGGCAAAAATCAATGAATATTGTAAATGCACAAAGAGTAATTTCTCCGCATTGCAAGGTGCAATTCTGAAATTTTTTGCTTTTTCCTGCTCCTCTTAGCATGATAAAGAAGATTCAAAGAGAGTGAGATGCCAGCTCCTTTCATTCAGTCAGTAGCTTCAAACATTTCTGGTATATGAATAACATGATGTTTTTCAATGGCAAAAATCAATGAATATTGTAAATGCACAAACAGTAATTTCTCCGCATTGCAAGGTGCAATTCTGAAATTTTTTGCTTTTTCCTGCTCCTCTTAGCATGATAAAGAAGATTCAAAGAGAGTGAGATGCCAGCTCCTTTCATTCAGTCAGTAGCTTCAATCATTTCTGGACGTTTTTCAATGGCAAAAATCAATGAATATTGTAAATGCACAAACAGTAATTTCTCCGCATTGCAAGGTGCAATTCTGAAATTTTTTGATTTTTCCTGCTCCTCTTAGCATGATAAAGAAGATTCAAAGAGAGTGAGATGCCAGCTCCTTTCATTCAGTCAGTAGCTTCAATCATTTCTGGACGTTTTTCAATGGCAAAAATCAATGAATATTGTAAATGCACAAACAGTAATTTCTCCGCATTGCAAGGTGCAATTCTGAAATTTTTTGCTTTTTCCTGCTCCTCTTAGCATGATAAAGAAGATTCAAAGAGAGTGAGATGCCAGCTCCTTTCATTCAGTCAGTAGCTTCAATCATTTCTGGTATATGAATAACATGATGTTTTTCAATGGCAAAAATCAATGAATATTGTAAATGCACAAACAGTAATTTCTCCGCATTGCAAGGTGCAATTCTGAAATTTTTTGCTTTTTCCTGCTCCTCTTAGCATGATAAAGAAGATTCAAAGAGAGTGAGATGCCAGCTCCTTTCATTCAGTCAGTAGCTTCAATCATTTCTGGACGTTTTTCAATGGCAAAAATCAATGAATATTGTAAATGCACAAACAGTAATTTCTCCGCATTGCAAGGTGCAATTCTGAAATTTTTTGCTTTTTCCTGCTCCTCTTAGCATGATAAACAAGATTCAAAGAGAGTGAGATGCCAGCTCCTTTCATTCAGTCAGTAGCTTCAATCATTTCTGGACGTTTTTCAATGGCAAAAATCAATGAATATTGTAAATGCACAAACAGTAATTTCTCCGCATTGCAAGGTGCAATTCTGAAATTTTTTGCTTTTTCCTGCTCCTCTTAGCATGATAAAGAAGATTCAAAGAGAGTGAGATGCCAGCTCCTTTCATTCAGTCAGTAGCTTCAATCATTTCTGGACGTTTTTCAAGGGCAAAAATCAATGAATATTGTAAATGCACAAAGAGTAATTTCTCCGCATTGCAAGGTGCAATTCTGAAATTTTTTGCTTTTTCCTGCTCCTCTTAGCATGATAAAGAAGATTCAAAGAGAGTGAGATGCCAGCTCCTTTCATTCAGTCAGTAGCTTCAAACATTTCTGGTATATGAATAACATGATGTTTTTCAATGGCAAAAATCAATGAATATTGTAAATGCACAAACAGTAATTTCTCCGCATTGCAAGGTGCAATTCTGAAATTTTTTGCTTTTTCCTGCTCCTCTTAGCATGATAAAGAAGATTCAAAGAGAGTGAGATGCCAGCTCCTTTCATTCAGTCAGTAGCTTCAATCATTTCTGGACGTTTTTCAATGGCAAAAATCATTGAATATTGTAAATGCACAAACAGTAATTTCTCCGCATTGCAAGGTGCAATTCTGAAATTTTTTGCTTTTTCCTGCTCCTCTTAGCATGATAAAGAAGATTCAAAGAGAGTGAGATGCCAGCTCCTTTCATTCAGTCAGTAGCTTCAATCATTTCTGGTATATGAATAACATGATGTTTTTCAATGGCAAAAATCAATGAATATTGTAAATGCACAAACAGTAATTTCTCCGCATTGCAAGGTGCAATTCTGAAATTTTTTGCTTTTTCCTGCTCCTCTTAGCATGATAAAGAAGATTCAAAGAGAGTGAGATGCCAGCTCCTTTCATTCAGTCAGTAGCTTCAATCATTTCTGGACGTTTTTCAATGGCAAAAATCAATGAATATTGTAAATGCACAAACAGTAATTTCTGCGCATTGCAAGGTGCAATTCTGAAATTTTTTGCTTTTTCCTGCTCCTCTTAGCATGATAAAGAAGATTCAAAGAGAGTGAGATGCCAGCTCCTTTCATTCAGTCAGTAGCTTCAATCATTTCTGGACGTTTTTCAATGGCAAAAATCATTGAATATTGTAAATGCACAAACAGTAATTTCTCCGCATTGCAAGGTGCAATTCTGAAATTTTTTGCTTTTTCCTGCTCCTCTTAGCATGATAAAGAAGATTCAAAGAGAGTGAGATGCCAGCTCCTTTCATTCAGTCAGTAGCTTCAATCATTTCTGGTATATGAATAACATGATGTTTTTCAATGGCAAAAATCAATGAATATTGTAAATGCACAAACAGTAATTTCTCCGCATTGCAAGGTGCAATTCTGAAATTTGTTGCTTTTTCCTGCTCCTCTTAGCATGATAAAGAAGATTCAAAGAGAGTGAGATGCCAGCTACTTTCATTCAGTCAGTAGCTTCAATCATTTCTGGACGTTTTTCAATGGCAAAAATCAATGAATATTGTAAATGCACAAACAGTAATTTCTCCGCATTGCAAGGTGCAATTCTGAAATTTTTTGCTTTTTCCTGCTCCTCTTAGCATGATAAACAAGATTCAAAGAGAGTGAGATGCCAGCTCCTTTCATTCAGTCAGTAGCTTTAATCATTTCTGGACGTTTTTCAATGGCAAAAATCAATGAATATTGTAAATGCACAAAGAGTAATTTCTCCGCATTGCAAGGTGCAATTCTGAAATTTTTTGCTTTTTCCTGCTCCTCTTAGCATGATAAAGAAGATTCAAAGAGAGTGAGATGCCAGCTCCTTTCATTCAGTCAGTAGCTTCAAACATTTCTGGTATATGAATAACATGATGTTTTTCAATGGCAAAAATCAATGAATATTGTAAATGCACAAACAGTAATTTCTCCGCATTGCAAGGTGCAATTCTGAAATTTTTTGCTTTTTCCTGCTCCTCTTAGCATGATAAAGAAGATTCAAAGAGAGTGAGATGCCAGCTCCTTTCATTCAGTCAGTAGCTTCAATCATTTCTGGACGTTTTTCAATGGCAAAAATCAATGAATATTGTAAATGCACAAACAGTAATTTCTCCGCATTGCAAGGTGCAATTCTGAAATTTTTTGATTTTTCCTGCTCCTCTTAGCATGATAAAGAAGATTCAAAGAGAGTGAGATGCCAGCTCCTTTCATTCAGTCAGTAGCTTTAATCATTTCTGGACGTTTTTCAATGGCAAAAATCAATGAATATTGTAAATGCACAAAGAGTAATTTCTCCGCATTGCAAGGTGCAATTCTGAAATTTTTTGCTTTTTCCTGCTCCTCTTAGCATGATAAAGAAGATTCAAAGAGAGTGAGATGCCAGCTCCTTTCATTCAGTCAGTAGCTTCAAACATTTCTGGTATATGAATAACATGATGTTTTTCAATGGCAAAAATCAATGAATATTGTAAATGCACAAACAGTAATTTCTCCGCATTGCAAGGTGCAATTCTGAAATTTTTTGCTTTTTCCTGCTCCTCTTAGCATGATAAAGAAGATTCAAAGAGAGTGAGATGCCAGCTCCTTTCATTCAGTCAGTAGCATCAATCATTTCTGGACGTTTTTCAATGGCAAAAATCATTGAATATTGTAAATGCACAAACAGTAATTTCTCCGCATTGCAAGGTGCAATTCTGAAATTTTTTGCTTTTTCCTGCTCCTCTAAGCATGATAAAGAAGATTCAAAGAGAGTGAGATGCCAGCTCCTTTCATTCAGTCAGTAGCTTCAATCATTTCTGGACGTTTTTCAATGGCAAAAATCAATGAATATTGTAAATGCACAAACAGTAATTTCTCCGCATTGCAAGGTGCTATTCTGAAATTTTTTGCTTTTTCCTGCTCCTCTTAGCATGATAAACAAGATTCAAAGAGAGTGAGATGCCAGCTCCTTTCATTCAGTCAGTAGCTTCAATCATTTCTGGACGTTTTTCAATGGCAAAAATCAATGAATATTGTAAATGCACAAACAGTAATTTCTCCGCATTGCAAGGTGCAATTCTGAAATTTTTTGCTTTTTCCTGCTCCTCTTAGCATGATAAAGAAGATTCAAAGAGAGTGAGATGCCAGCTCCTTTCATTCAGTCAGTAGCTTCAAACATTTCTGGTATATGAATAACATGATGTTTTTCAATGGCAAAAATCAATGAATATTGTAAATGCACAAACAGTAATTTCTCCGCATTGCAAGGTGCAATTCTGAAATTTTTTGCTTTTTCCTGCTCCTCTTAGCATGATAAAGAAGATTCAAAGAGAGTGAGATGCCAGCTCCTTTCATTCAGTCAGTAGCTTCAATCATTTCTGGACGTTTTTCAATGGCAAAAATCAATGAATATTGTAAATGCACAAACAGTAATTTCTCCGCATTGCAAGGTGCAATTCTGAAATTTTTTGCTTTTTCCTGCTCCTCTTAGCATGATAAAGAAGATTCAAAGAGAGTGAGATGCCAGCTCCTTTCATTCAGTCAGTAGCTTCAAACATTTCTGGTATATGAATAACATGATGTTTTTCAATGGCAAAAATCAATGAATATTGTAAATGCACAAACAGTAATTTCTCCGCATTGCAAGGTGCAATTCTGAAATTTTTTGCTTTTTCCTGCTCCTCTTAGCATGATAAACAAGATTCAAAGAGAGTGAGATGCCAGCTCTTTTCATTCAGTCAGTAGCTTCAATCATTTCTGGACGTTTTTCAATGACAAAAATCAATGAATATTGTAAATGCACAAACAGTAATTTCTGCGCATTGCAAGGTGCAATTCTGAAATTTTTTGCTTTTTCCTGCTCCTCTTAGCATGATAAAGAAGATTCAAAGAGAGTGAGATGCCAGCTCCTTTCATTCAGTCAGTAGCTTCAATCATTTCTGGACGTTTTTCAATGGCAAAAATCATTGAATATTGTAAATGCACAAACAGTAATTTCTCCGCATTGCAAGGTGCAATTCTGAATTTTTTTGCTTTTTCCTGCTCCTCTTAGCATGATAAAGAAGATTCAAAGAGAGTGAGATGCCAGCTCCTTTCATTCAGTCAGTAGCTTCAATCATTTCTGGTATATGAATAACATGATGTTTTTCAATGGCAAAAATCAATGAATATTGTAAATGCACAAACAGTAATTTCTCCGCATTGCAAGGTGCAATTCTGAAATTTTTTGCTTTTTCCTGCTCCTCTTAGCATGATAAAGAAGATTCAAAGAGAGTGAGATGCCAGCTCCTTTCATTCAGTCAGTAGCTTTAATCATTTCTGGACGTTTTTCAATGGCAAAAATCAATGAATATTGTAAATGCACAAACAGTAATTTCTCCGCATTGCAAGGTGCAATTCTGAAATTTTTTGCTTTTTCCTGCTCCTCTTAGCATGATAAACAAGATTCAAAGAGAGTGAGATGCCAGCTCCTTTCATTCAGTCAGTAGCTTTAATCATTTCTGGACGTTTTTCAATGGCAAAAATCAATGAATATTGTAAATGCACAAAGAGTAATTTCTCCGCATTGCAAGGTGCAATTCTGAAATTTTTTGCTTTTTCCTGCTCCTCTTAGCATGATAAAGAAGATTCAAAGAGAGTGAGATGCCAGCTCCTTTCATTCAGTCAGTAGCTTCAAACATTTCTGGTATATGAATAACATGATGTTTTTCAATGGCAAAAATCAATGAATATTGTAAATGCACAAACAGTAATTTCTCCGCATTGCAAGGTGCAATTCTGAAATTTTTTGCTTTTTCCTGCTCCTCTTAGCATGATAAAGAAGATTCAAAGAGAGTGAGATGCCAGCTCCTTTCATTCAGTCAGTAGCTTCAATCATTTCTGGACGTTTTTCAATGGCAAAAATCATTGAATATTGTAAATGCACAAACAGTAATTTCTCCGCATTGCAAGGTGCAATTCTGAAATTTTTTGCTTTTTCCTGCTCCTCTAAGCATGATAAAGAAGATTCAAAGAGAGTGAGATGCCAGCTCCTTTCATTCAGTCAGTAGCTTCAATCATTTCTGGACGTTTTTCAATGGCAAAAATCAATGAATATTGTAAATGCACAAACAGTAATTTCTCCGCATTGCAAGGTGCAATTCTGAAATTTTTTGCTTTTTCCTGCTCCTCTTAGCATTATAAACAAGATTCAAAGAGAGTGAGATGCCAGCTCCTTTCATTCAGTCAGTAGCTTCAATCATTTCTGGACGTTTTTCAATGGCAAAAATCAATGAATATTGTAAATGCACAAACAGTAATTTCTCCGCATTGCAAGGTGCAATTCTGAAATTTTTTGCTTTTTCCTGCTCCTCTTAGCATGATAAAGAAGATTCAAAGAGAGTGAGATGCCAGCTCCTTTCATTCAGTCAGTAGCTTCAAACATTTCTGGTATATGAATAACATGATGTTTTTCAATGGCAAAAATCAATGAATATTGTAAATGCACAAACAGTAATTTCTCCGCATTACAAGGTGCAATTCTGAAATTTTTTGCTTTTTCCTGCTCCTCTTAGCATGATAAAGAAGATTCAAAGAGAGTGAGATGCCAGCTCCTTTCATTCAGTCAGTAGCTTCAATCATTTCTGGACGTTTTTCAATGGCAAAAATCAATGAATATTGTAAATGCACAAACAGTAATTTCTCCGCATTGCAAGGTGCAATTCTGAAATTTTTTGCTTTTTCCTGCTCCTCTTAGCATGATAAAGAAGATTCAAAGAGAGTGAGATGCCAGCTCCTTTCATTCAGTCAGTAGCTTCAAACATTTCTGGTATATGAATAACATGATGTTTTTCAATGGCAAAAATCATTGAATATTGTAAATGCACAAACAGTAATTTCTCCGCATTGCAAGGTGCAATTCTGAAATTTTTTGCTTTTTCCTGCTCCTCTTAGCATGATAAAGAAGATTCAAAGAGAATGAAATGCCAGCTCCTTTCATTCAGTAAGTAGCTTCAATCATTTCTGGACGTTTTTCAATGGCAAAAATCAATGAATATTGTAAATGCACAAACAGTAATTTCTCCGCATTGCAAGGTGCAATTCTGAAATTTTTTGCTTTTTCCTGCTCCTCTTAGCATGATAAACAAGATTCAAAGAGAGTGAGATGCCAGCTCTTTTCATTCAGTCAGTAGCTTCAATCATTTCTGGACGTTTTTCAATGACAAAAATCAATGAATATTGTAAATGCACAAACAGTAATTTCTCCGCATTGCAAGGTGCAATTCTGAAATTTTTTGCTTTTTCCTGCTCCTCTTAGCATGATAAAGAAGATTCAAAGAGAGTGAGATGCCAGCTCCTTTCATTCAGTCAGTAGCTTCAATCATTTCTGGACATTTTTCAATGGCAAAAATCATTGAATATTGTAAATGCACAAACAGTAATTTCTCCGCATTGCAAGGTGCAATTCTGAAATTTTTTGCTTTTTCCTGCTCCTCTTAGCGTGATAAAGAAGATTCAAAGAGAGTGAGATGCCAGCTCCTTTCATTCAGTCAGTAGCTTCAATCATTTCTGGTATATGAATAACATGATGTTTTTCAATGGCAAAAATCAATGAATATTGTAAATGCACAAACAGTAATTTCTCCGCATTGCAAGGTGCAATTCTGAAATTTTTTGCGTTTTCCTGCTCCTCTTAGCATGATAAACAAGATTCAAAGAGAGTGAGATGCCAGCTCCTTTCATTCAGTCAGTAGCTTCAATCATTTCTGGACGTTTTTCAATGGCAAAAATCAATGAATATTGTAAATGCACAAACAGTAATTTCTCCGCATTGCAAGGTGCAATTCTGAAATTTTTTGCTTTTTCCTGCTCCTCTTAGCATGATAAAGAAGATTCAAAGAGAGTGAGATGCCAGCTCCTTTCATTCAGTCAGTAGCTTCAATCATTTCTGGACGTTTTCAATGGCAAAAATCAATGAATATTGTAAATGCACAAAGAGTAATTTCTCCGCATTGCAAGGTGCAATTCTGAAATTTTTTGCTTTTTCCTGCTCCTCTTAGCATGATAAAGAAGATTCAAAGAGAGTGAGATGCCAGCTCCTTTCATTCAGTCAGTAGTTTCAAACATTTCTGGTATATGAATAACATGATGTTTTTCAATGGCAAAAATCAATGAATATTGTAAATGCACAAACAGTAATTTCTCCGCATTGCAAGGTGCAATTCTGAAATTTTTTGCTTTTTCCTGCTCCTCTTAGCATGATAAAGAAGATTCAAAGAGAGTGAGATGCCAGCTCCTTTCATTCAGTCAGTAGCTTCAATCATTTCTGGACGTTTTTCAATGGCAAAAATCATTGAATATTGTAAATACACAAACAGTAATTTCTCCGCATTGCAAGGTGCAATTCTGAAATTTTTTGCTTTTTCCTGCTCCTCTTAGCATGATAAAGTAGATTCAAAGAGAGTGAGATGCCAGCTCCTTTCATTCAGTCAGTAGCTTCAATCATTTCTGGACGTTTTTCAATGGCAAAAATCATTGAATATTGTAAATGCACAAACAGTAATTTCTCCGCATTGCAAGGTGCAATTCTGAATTTTTTTGCTTTTTCCTGCTCCTCTTAGCATGATAAAGAAGATTCAAAGAGAGTGAGATGCCAGCTCCTTTCATTCAGTCAGTAGCTTCAATCATTTCTGGTATATGAATAACATGATGTTTTTCAATGGCAAAAATCAATGAATATTGTAAATGCACAAACAGTAATTTCTCCGCATTGCAAGGTGCAATTCTGAAATTTTTTGCTTTTTCCTGCTCCTCTTAGCATGATAAAGAAGATTCAAAGAGAGTGAGATGCCAGCTCCTTTCATTCAGTCAGTAGCTTTAATCATTTCTGGACGTTTTTTAATGGCAAAAATCAATGAATATTGTAAATGCACAAACAGTAATTTCTCCGCATTGCAAGGTGCAATTCTGAAATTTTTTGCTTTTTCCTGCTCCTCTTAGCATGATAAACAAGATTCAAAGAGAGTGAGATGCCAGCTCCTTTCATTCAGTCAGTAGCTTTAATCATTTCTGGACGTTTTTCAATGGCAAAAATCAATGAATATTGTAAATGCACAAAGAGTAATTTCTCCGCATTGCAAGGTGCAATTCTGAAATTTTTTGCTTTTTCCTGCTCCTCTTAGCATGATAAAGAAGATTCAAAGAGAGTGAGATGCCAGCTCCTTTCATTCAGTCAGTAGCTTCAAACATTTCTGGTATATGAATAACGATGTTTTTCAATGGCAAAAATCAATGAATATTGTAAATGCACAAACAGTAATTTCTCCGCATTGCAAGGTGCAATTCTGAAATTTTTTGCTTTTTCCTGCTCCTCTTAGCATGATAAAGAAGATTCAAAGAGAGTGAGATGCCAGCTCCTTTCATTCAGTCAGTAGCTTCAATCATTTCTGGACGTTTTTCAATGGCAAAAATCATTGAATATTGTAAATGCACAAACAGTAATTTCTCCGCATTGCAAGGTGCAATTCTGAAATTTTTTGCTTTTTCCTGCTCCTCTAAGCATGATAAAGAAGATTCAAAGAGAGTGAGATGCCAGCTCCTTTCATTCAGTCAGTAGCTTCAATCATTTCTGGACGTTTTTCAATGGCAAAAATCAATGAATATTGTAAATGCACAAACAGTAATTTCTCCGCATTGCAAGGTGCAATTCTGAAATTTTTTGCTTTTTCCTGCTCCTCTTAGCATGATAAACAAGATTCAAAGAGAGTGAGATGCCAGCTCCTTTCATTCAGTCAGTAGCTTCAATCATTTCTGGACGTTTTTCAATGGCAAAAATCAATGAATATTGTAAATGCACAAACAGTAATTTCTCCGCATTGCAAGGTGCAATTCTGAAATTTTTTGCTTTTTCCTGCTCCTCTTAGCATGATAAAGAAGATTCAAAGAGAGTGAGATGCCAGCTCCTTTCATTCAGTCAGTAGCTTCAAACATTTCTGGTATATGAATAACATGATGTTTTTCAATGGCAAAAATCAATGAATATTGTAAATGCACAAACAGTAATTTCTCCGCATTACAAGGTGCAATTCTGAAATTTTTTGCTTTTTCCTGCTCCTCTTAGCATGATAAAGAAGATTCAAAGAGAGTGAGATGCCAGCTCCTTTCATTCAGTCAGTAGCTTCAATCATTTCTGGACGTTTTTCAATAGCAAAAATCAATGAATATTGTAAATGCACAAACAGTAATTTCTCCGCATTGCAAGGTGCAATTCTGAAATTTTTTGCTTTTTCCTGCTCCTCTTAGCATGATAAAGAAGATTCAAAGAGAGTGAGATGCCAGCTCCTTTCATTCAGTCAGTAGCTTCAAACATTTCTGGTATATGAATAACATGATGTTTTTCAATGGCAAAAATCAATGAATATTGTAAATGCACAAACAGTAATTTCTCCGCATTGCAAGGTGCAATTCTGAAATTTTTTGCTTTTTCCTGCTCCTCTTAGCATGATAAACAAGATTCAAAGAGAGTGAGATGCCAGCTCTTTTCATTCAGTCAGTAGCTTCAATCATTTCTGGACGTTTTTCAATGACAAAAATCAATGAATATTGTAAATGCACAAACAGTAATTTCTCCGCATTGCAAGGTGCAATTCTGAAATTTTTTGCTTTTTCCTGCTCCTCTTAGCATGATAAAGAAGATTCAAAGAGAGTGAGATGCCAGCTCCTTTCATTCAGTCAGTAGCTTCAATCATTTCTGGACATTTTTCAATGGCAAAAATCATTGAATATTGTAAATGCACAAACAGTAATTACTCCGCATTGCAAGGTGCAATTCTGAAATTTTTTGCTTTTTCCTGCTCCTCTTAGCATGATAAAGAAGATTCAAAGAGAGTGAGATGCCAGCTCCTTTCATTCAGTCAGTAGCTTCAATCATTTCTGGTATATGAATAACATGATGTTTTTCAATGGCAAAAATCAATGAATATTGTAAATGCACAAACAGTAATTTCTCCGCATTGCAAGGTGCAATTCTGAAATTTTTTGCGTTTTCCTGCTCCTCTTAGCATGATAAACAAGATTCAAAGAGAGTGAGATGCCAGCTCCTTTCATTCAGTCAGTAGCTTCAATCATTTCTGGACGTTTTTCAATGGCAAAAATCAATGAATATTGTAAATGCACAAACAGTAATTTCTCCGCATTGCAAGGTGAAATTCTGAAATTTTTTGCTTTTTCCTGCTCCTCTTAGCATGATAAAGAAGATTCAAAGAGAGTGAGATGCCAGCTCCTTTCATTCAGTCAGTAGCTTCAATCATTTCTGGACGTTTTCAATGGCAAAAATCAATGAATATTGTAAATGCACAAAGAGTAATTTCTCCGCATTGCAAGGTGCAATTCTGAAATTTTTTGCTTTTTCCTGCTCCTCTTAGCATGATAAAGAAGATTCAAAGAGAGTGAGATGCCAGCTCCTTTCATTCAGTCAGTAGTTTCAAACATTTCTGGTATATGAATAACATGATGTTTTTCAATGGCAAAAATCAATGAATATTGTAAATGCACAAACAGTAATTTCTCCGCATTGCAAGGTGCAATTCTGAAATTTTTTGCTTTTTCCTGCTCCTCTTAGCATGATAAAGAAGATTCAAAGAGAGTGAGATGCCAGCTCCTTTCATTCAGTCAGTAGCTTCAATCATTTCTGGACGTTTTTCAATGGCAAAAATCATTGAATATTGTAAATGCACAAACAGTAATTTCTCCGCATTGCAAGGTGCAATTCTGAAATTTTTTGCTTTTTCCTGCTCCTCTTAGCATGATAAAGTAGATTCAAAGAGAGTGAGATGCCAGCTCCTTTCATTCAGTCAGTAGCTTCAATCATTTCTGGTATATGAATAACATGATGTTTTTCAATGGCAAAAATCAATGAATATTGTAAATGCACAAACAGTAATTTCTCCGCATTGCAAGGTGCAATTCTGAAATTTTTTGCTTATTCCTGCTCCTCTTAGCATGATAAAGAAGATTCAAAGAGAGTGAGATGCCAGCTCCTTTCATTCAGTCAGTAGCTTCAATCATTTCTGGACGTTTTTCAATGGCAAAAATCAATGAATATTGTAAATGCACAAACAGTAATTTCTCCGCATTGCAAGGTGCAATTCTGAAATTTTTTGCTTTTTCCTGCTCCTCTTAGCATGATAAAGAAGATTCAAAGAGAGTGAGATGCCAGCTCCTTTCATTCAGTCAGTAGCTTCAAACATTTCTGGTATATGAATAACATGATGTTTTTCAATGGCAAAAATCAATGAATATTGTAAATGCACAAACAGTAATTTCTCCGCATTGCAAGGTGCAATTCTGAAATTTTTTGCTTTTTCCTGCTCCTCTTAGCATGATAAAGAAGATTCAAAGAGAGTGAGATGCCAGCTCCTTTCATTCAGTCAGTAGCTTCAATCATTTCTGGTATATGAATAACATGATGTTTTTCAATGGCAAAAATCAATGAATATTGTAAATGCACAAACAGTAATTTCTCCGCATTGCAAGGTGCAATTCTGAAATTTTTTGCTTTTTCCTGCTCCTCTTAGCATGATAAAGAAGATTCAAAGAGAGTGAGATGCCAGCTCCTTTCATTCAGTCAGTAGCTTCAATCATTTCTGGACGTTTTTCAATGGCAAAAATCAATGAATATTGTAAATGCACAAACAGTAATTTCTCCGCATTGCAAGGTGCAATTCTGAAATTTTTTGCTTTTTCCTGCTCCTCTTAGCATGATAAACAAGATTCAAAGAGAGTGAGATGCCAGCTCCTTTCAATCAGTCAGTAGCTTCAATCATTTCTGGACATTTTTCAATGGCAAAAATCAATGAATATTGTAAATGCACAAACAGTAATTTCTCCGCATTGCAAGGTGCAATTCTGAAATTTTTTGCTTTTTCCTGCTCCTCTTAGCATGATAAAGAAGATTCAAAGAGAGTGAGATGCCAGCTCCTTTCATTCAGTCAGTAGCTTCAAACATTTCTGGTATATGAATAACATGATGTTTTTCAAGGGCAAAAATCAATGAATATTGTAAATGCACAAACAGTAATTTCTCCGCATTGCAAGGTGCAATTCTGAAATTTTTTGCTTTTTCCTGCTCCTCTTAGCATGATAAAGAAGATTCAAAGAGAGTGAGATGCCAGCTCCTTTCATTCAGTCAGTAGCTTCAATCATTTCTGGACGTTTTTCAATGGCAAAAATCATTGAATATTGTAAATGCACAAACAGTAATTTCTCCGCATTGCAAGGTGCAATTCTGAAATTTTTTGCTTTTTCCTGCTCCTCTTAGCATGATAAAGTAGATTCAAAGAGAGTGAGATGCCAGCTCCTTTCATTCAGTCAGTAGCTTCAATCATTTCTGGTATATGAATAACATGATGTTTTTCAATGGCAAAAATCAATGAATATTGTAAATGCACAAACAGTAATTTCTCCGCATTGCAAGGTGCAATTCTGAAATTTTTTGCTTTTTCCTGCTCCTCTTAGCATGATAAAGAAGATTCAAAGAGAGTGAGATGCCAGCTCCTTTCATTCAGTCAGTAGCTTCAATCATTTCTGGACGTTTTTCAATGGCAAAAATCAATGAATATTGTAAATGCACAAACAGTAATTTCTCCGCATTGCAAGGTGCAATTCTGAAATTTTTTGCTTTTTCCTGCTCCTCTTAGCATGATAAAGAAGATTCAAAGAGAGTGAGATGCCAGCTCCTTTCATTCAGTCAGTAGCTTCAAACATTTCTGGTATATGAATAACATGATGTTTTTCAATGGCAAAAATCAATGAATATTGTAAATGCACAAACAGTAATTTCTCCGCATTGCAAGGTGCAATTCTGAAATTTTTTGCTTTTTCCTGCTCCTCTTAGCATGATAAAGAAGATTCAAAGAGAGTGAGATGCCAGCTCCTTTCATTCAGTCAGTAGCTTCAATCATTTCTGGACGTTTTTCAATGGCAAAAATCATTGAATATTGTAAATGCACAAACAGTAATTTCTCCGCATTGCAAGGTGCAATTCTGAAATTTTTTGCTTTTTCCTGCTCCTCTTAGCATGATAAAGAAGATTCAAAGAGAGTGAGATGCCAGCTCCTTTCATTCAGTCAGTAGCTTCAATCATTTCTGGATGTTTTTCAATGGCAAAAATCAATGAATATTGTAAATGCACAAACAGTAATTTCTCCGCATTGCAAGGTGCAATTCTGAAATTTTTTGCTTTTTCCTGCTCCTCTTAGTATGATAAAGAAGATTCAAAGAGAGTGAGATGCCAGCTCCTTTCATTCAGTCAGTAGCTTCAAACATTTCTGGTATATGAATAACATGATGTTTTTCAATGGCAAAAATCAATGAATATTGTAAATGCACAAACAGTAATTTCTCCGCATTGCAAGGTGCAATTCTGAAATTTTTTGCTTTTTCCTGCTCCTCTTAGCATGATAAAGAAGATTCAAAGAGAGTGAGATGCCAGCTCCTTTCATTCAGTCAGTAGCTTCAATCATTTCTGGACGTTTTTCAATGGCAAAAATCATTGAATATTGTAAATGCACAAACAGTAATTTCTCCGCATTGCAAGGTGCAATTCTGAAATTTTTTGCTTTTTCCTGCTCCTCTTAGCATGATAAAGAAGATTCAAAGAGAGTGAGATGCCAGCTCCTTTCATTCAGTCAGTAGCTTCAATCATTTCTGGTATATGAATAACATGATGTTTTTCAATGGCAAAAATCAATGAATATTGTAAATGCACAAACAGTAATTTCTCCGCATTGCAAGGTGCAATTCTGAAATTTTTTGCTTTTTCCTGCTCCTCTTAGCATGATAAAGAAGATTCAAAGAGAGTGAGATGCCAGCTCCTTTCATTCAGTCAGTAGCTTCAATCATTTCTGGACGTTTTTCAATGGCAAAAATCAATGAATATTGTAAATGCACAAACAGTAATTTCTCCGCATTGCAAGGTGCAATTCTGAAATTTTTTGCTTTTTCCTGCTCCTCTTAGCATGATAAAGAAGATTCAAAGAGAGTGAAATGCCAGCTCCTTTCATTCAGTCAGTAGCTTCAATCATTTCTGGTATATGAATAACATGATGTTTTTCAATGGCAAAAATCAATGAATATTGTAAATGCACAAACAGTAATTTCTCCGCATTGCAAGGTGCAATTCTGAAATTTTTTGCTTTTTCCTGCTCCTCTTAGCATGATAAAGAAGATTCAAAGAGAGTGAGATGCCAGCTCCTTTCATTCAGTCAGTAGCTTCAATCATTTCTGGACGTTTTTCAATGGCAAAAATCATTGAATATTGTAAATGCACAAACAGTAATTTCTCCGCATTGCAAGGTGCAATTCTGAAATTTTTTGCTTTTTCCTGCTCCTCTTAGCATGATAAAGAAGATTCAAAGAGAGTGAGATGCCAGCTCCTTTCATTCAGTCAGTAGCTTCAATCATTTCTGGTATATGAATAACATGATGTTTTTCAATGGCAAAAATCAATGAATATTGTAAATGCACAAACAGTAATTTCTCCGCATTGCAAGGTGCAATTCTGAAATTTTTTGCTTTTTCCTGCTCCTCTTAGCATGATAAACAAGATTCAAAGAGAGTGAGATGCCAGCTCCTTTCATTCAGTCAGTAGCTTCTATCATTTCTGGACGTTTTTCAATGGCAAAAATCAATGAATATTGTAAATGCACAAACAGTAATTTCTCCGCATTGCAAGGTGCAATTCTGAAATTTTTTGCTTTTTCCTGCTCCTCTTAGCATGATAAAGAAGATTCAAAGAGAGTGA
Source organism: Phyllobates terribilis (assembly GCF_046119375.1). NCBI lineage: Eukaryota > Metazoa > Chordata > Amphibia > Anura > Dendrobatidae > Phyllobates > Phyllobates terribilis. Next base: position 117,579 of record NW_027364650.1, on the reverse strand, counting down.
GATGCCAGCTCCTTTCATTCAGTCAGTAGCTTCAAACATTTCTGGTATATGAATAACATGATGTTTTTCAATGGCAAAAATCAATGAATATTGTAAATGCACAAACAGTAATTTCTCCGCATTGCAAGGTGCAATTCTGAAATTTTTTGCTTTTTCCTGCTCCTCTTAGCATGATAAACAAGATTCAAAGAGAGTGAGATGCCAGCTCCTTTCATTCAGTCAGTAGCTTCAATCATTTCTGGACGTTTTTCAATGGCAAAAATCAATGAATATTGTAAATGCACAAACAGTAATTTCTCCGCATTGCAAGGTGCAATTCTGAAATTTTTTGCTTTTTCCTGCTCCTCTTAGCATGATAAAGAAGATTCAAAGAGAGTGAGATGCCAGCTCCTTTCATTCAGTCAGTAGCTTCAAACATTTCTGGTGTATGAATAACATGATGTTTTTCAATGGCAAAAATCAATGAATATTGTAAATGCACAAACAGTAATTTCTCCGCATTGCAAGGTGCAATTCTGAAATTTTTTGCTTTTTCCTGCTCCTCTTAGCATGATAAAGAAGATTCAAAGAGAGTGAGATGCCAGCTCCTTTCATTCAGTCAGTAGCTTCAATCATTTCTGGACGTTTTTCAATGGCAAAAATCAATGAATATTGTAAATGCACAAACAGTAATTTCTCCGCATTGCAAGGTGCAATTCTGAAATTTTTTGCTTTTTCCTGCTCCTCTTAGCATGATAAAGAAGATTCAAAGAGAGTGAGATGCCAGCTCCTTTCATTCAGTCAGTAGCTTCAATCATTTCTGGACGTTTTTCAATGGCAAAAATCAATGAATATTGTAAATGCACAAACAGTAATTTCTCCGCATTGCAAGGTGCAATTCTGAAATTTTTTGCTTTTTCCTGCTCCTCTTAGCATGATAAACAAGATTCAAAGAGAGTGAGATGCCAGCTCCTTTCATTCAGTCAGTAGCTTCAATCATTTCTGGACGTTTTTCAATGGCAAAAATCAATGAATATTGTAAATGCACAAACAGTAATTTCTCCGCATTGCAAGGTGCAATTCTGAAATTTTTTGCTTTCTCCTTCTCCTCTTAGCATGATAAAGAAGATTCAAAGAGAGTGAGATGCCAGCTCCTTTCATTCAGTCAGTAGCTTCAATCATTTCTGGACGTTTTTCAATGGCAAAAATCAATGAATATTGTAAATGCACAAACAGTAATTTCTCCGCATTGCAAGGTGCAATTCTGAAATTTTTTGCTTTTTCCTGCTCCTCTTAGCATGATAAACAAGATTCAAAGAGAGTGAGATGCCAGCTCCTTTCATTCAGTCAGTAGCTTCAATCATTTCTGGACGTTTTTCAATGGCAAAAATCAATGAATATTGTAAATGCACAAACAGTAATTTCTCCGCATTGCAAGGTGCAATTCTGAAATTTTTTGCTTTTTCCTGCTCCTCTTAGCATGATAAAGAAGATTCAAAGAGAGTGAGATGCCAGCTCCTTTCATTCAGTCAGTAGCTTCAAACATTTCTGGTATATGAATAACATGATGTTTTTCAATGGCAAAAATCAATGAATATTGTAAATGCACAAACAGTAATTTCTCCGCATTGCAAGGTGCAATTCTGAAATTTTTTGCTTTTTCCTGCTCCTCTTAGCATGATAAAGAAGATTCAAAGAGAGTGAGATGCCAGCTCCTTTCATTCAGTCAGTAGCTTCAATCATTTCTGGACGTTTTTCAATGGCAAAAATCATTGAATATTGTAAATGCACAAACAGTAATTTCTCCGCATTGCAAGGTGCAATTCTGAAATTTTTTGCTTTTTCCTGCTCCTCTTAGCATGATAAAGTAGATTCAAAGAGAGTGAGATGCCAGCTCCTTTCATTCAGTCAGTAGCTTCAATCATTTCTGGTATATGAATAACATGATGTTTTTCAATGGCAAAAATCAATGAATATTGTAAATGCACAAACAGTAATTTCTCCGCATTGCAAGGTGCAATTCTGAAATTTTTTGCTTTTTCCTGCTCCTCTTAGCATGATAAAGAAGATTCAAAGAGAGTGAGATGCCAGCTCCTTTCATTCAGTCAGTAGCTTCAATCATTTCTGGACGTTTTTCAATGGCAAAAATCAATGAATATTGTAAATGCACATTAGTAATTTCTCCGCATTGCAAGGTGCAATTCTGAAATTTTTTGCTTTTTCCTGCTCCTCTTAGCATGATAAAGAAGATTCAAAGAGAGTGAGATGCCAGCTCCTTTCATTCAGTCAGTAGCTTCAATCATTTCTGGTATATGAATAACATGATGTTTTTCAATGGCAAAAATCAATGAATATTGTAAATGCACAAACAGTAATTTCTCCGCATTGCAAGGTGCAATTCTGAAATTTTTTGCTTTTTCCTGCTCCTCTTAGCATGATAAACAAGATTCAAAGAGAGTGAGATGCCAGCTCCTTTCATTCAGTCAGTAGCTTCTATCATTTCTGGACGTTTTTCAATGGCAAAAATCAATGAATATTGTAAATGCACAAACAGTAATTTCTCCGCATTGCAAGGTGCAATTCTGAAATTTTTTGCTTTTTCCTGCTCCTCTTAGCATGATAAAGAAGATTCAAAGAGAGTGAGATGCCAGCTCCTTTCATTCAGTCAGTAGCTTCAAACATTTCTGGTATATGAATAACATGATGTTTTTCAATGGCAAAAATCAATGAATATTGTAAATGCACAAACAGTAATTTCTCCGCATTGCAAGGTGCAATTCTGAAATTTTTTGCTTTTTCCTGCTCCTCTTAGCATGATAAACAAGATTCAAAGAGAGTGAGATGCCAGCTCCTTTCATTCAGTCAGTAGCTTCAATCATTTCTGGACGTTTTTCAATGGCAAAAATCAATGAATATTGTAAATGCACAAACAGTAATTTCTCCGCATTGCAAGGTGCAATTCTGAAATTTTTTGCTTTTTCCTGCTCCTCTTAGCATGATAAAGAAGATTCAAAGAGAGTGAGATGCCAGCTCCTTTCATTCAGTCAGTAGCTTCAAACATTTCTGGTGTATGAATAACATGATGTTTTTCAATGGCAAAAATCAATGAATATTGTAAATGCACAAACAGTAATTTCTCCGCATTGCAAGGTGCAATTCTGAAATTTTTTGCTTTTTCCTGCTCCTCTTAGCATGATAAAGAAGATTCAAAGAGAGTGAGATGCCAGCTCCTTTCATTCAGTCAGTAGCTTCAATCATTTCTGGACGTTTTTCAATGGCAAAAATCAATGAATATTGTAAATGCACAAACAGTAATTTCTCCGCATTGCAAGGTGCAATTCTGAAATTTTTTGCTTTTTCCTGCTCCTCTTAGCATGATAAAGAAGATTCAAAGAGAGTGAGATGCCAGCTCCTTTCATTCAGTCAGTAGCTTCAATCATTTCTGGACGTTTTTCAATGGCAAAAATCAATGAATATTGTAAATGCACAAACAGTAATTTCTCCGCATTGCAAGGTGCAATTCTGAAATTTTTTGCTTTTTCCTGCTCCTCTTAGCATGATAAACAAGATTCAAAGAGAGTGAGATGCCAGCTCCTTTCATTCAGTCAGTAGCTTCAATCATTTCTGGACGTTTTTCAATGGCAAAAATCAATGAATATTGTAAATGCACAAACAGTAATTTCTCCGCATTGCAAGGTGCAATTCTGAAATTTTTTGCTTTCTCCTTCTCCTCTTAGCATGATAAAGAAGATTCAAAGAGAGTGAGATGCCAGCTCCTTTCATTCAGTCAGTAGCTTCAATCATTTCTGGACGTTTTTCAATGGCAAAAATCAATGAATATTGTAAATGCACAAACAGTAATTTCTCCGCATTGCAAGGTGCAATTCTGAAATTTTTTGCTTTTTCCTGCTCCTCTTAGCATGATAAACAAGATTCAAAGAGAGTGAGATGCCAGCTCCTTTCATTCAGTCAGTAGCTTCAATCATTTCTGGACGTTTTTCAATGGCAAAAATCAATGAATATTGTAAATGCACAAACAGTAATTTCTCCGCATTGCAAGGTGCAATTCTGAAATTTTTTGCTTTTTCCTGCTCCTCTTAGCATGATAAAGAAGATTCAAAGAGAGTGAGATGCCAGCTCCTTTCATTCAGTCAGTAGCTTCAAACATTTCTGGTATATGAATAACATGATGTTTTTCAATGGCAAAAATCAATGAATATTGTAAATGCACAAACAGTAATTTCTCCGCATTGCAAGGTGCAATTCTGAAATTTTTTGCTTTTTCCTGCTCCTCTTAGCATGATAAAGAAGATTCAAAGAGAGTGAGATGCCAGCTCCTTTCATTCAGTCAGTAGCTTCAATCATTTCTGGACGTTTTTCAATGGCAAAAATCATTGAATATTGTAAATGCACAAACAGTAATTTCTCCGCATTGCAAGGTGCAATTCTGAAATTTTTTGCTTTTTCCTGCTCCTCTTAGCATGATAAAGTAGATTCAAAGAGAGTGAGATGCCAGCTCCTTTCATTCAGTCAGTAGCTTCAATCATTTCTGGTATATGAATAACATGATGTTTTTCAATGGCAAAAATCAATGAATATTGTAAATGCACAAACAGTAATTTCTCCGCATTGCAAGGTGCAATTCTGAAATTTTTTGCTTTTTCCTGCTCCTCTTAGCATGATAAAGAAGATTCAAAGAGAGTGAGATGCCAGCTCCTTTCATTCAGTCAGTAGCTTCAATCATTTCTGGACGTTTTTCAATGGCAAAAATCAATGAATATTGTAAATGCACATTAGTAATTTCTCCGCATTGCAAGGTGCAATTCTGAAATTTTTTGCTTTTTCCTGCTCCTCTTAGCATGATAAAGAAGATTCAAAGAGAGTGAGATGCCAGCTCCTTTCATTCAGTCAGTAGCTTCAAACATTTCTGGTATATGAATAACATGATGTTTTTCAATGGCAAAAATCAATGAATATTGTAAATGCACAAACAGTAATTTCTCCGCATTGCAAGGTGCAATTCTGAAATTTTTTGCTTTTTCCTGCTCCTCTTAGCATGATAAAGAAGATTCAAAGAGAGTGAGATGCCAGCTCCTTTCATTCAGTCAGTAGCTTCAATCATTTCTGGACGTTTTTCAATGGCAAAAATCAATGAATATTGTAAATGCACAAACAGTAATTTCTCCGCATTGCAAGGTGCAATTCTGAAATTTTTTGCTTTTTCCTGCTCCTCTTAGCATGATAAAGAAGATTCAAAGAGAGTGAGATGCCAGCTCCTTTCATTCAGTCAGTAGCTTCAAACATTTCTGGTATATGAATAACATGATGTTTTTCAATGGCAAAAATCAATGAATATTGTAAATGCACAAACAGTAATTTCTCCGCATTGCAAGGTGCAATTCTGAAATTTTTTGCTTTTTCCTGCTCCTCAAAGCATGATAAAGAAGATTCAAAGAGAGTGAGATGCCAGCTCCTTTCATTCAGTCAGTAGCTTCAATCATTTCTGGACATTTTTCAATGGCAAAAATCAATGAATATTGTAAATGCACAAACAGTAATTTCTCCGCATTGCAAGGTGCAATTCTGAAATTTTTTGCTTTTTCCTGCTCCTCTTAGCATGATAAAGAAGATTCAAAGAGAGTGAGATGCCAGCTCCTTTCATTCAGTCAGTAGCTTCAATCATTTCTGGACGTTTTTCAATGGCAAAAATCAATGAATATTGTAAATGCACAAAGAGTAATTTCTCCGCATTGCAAGGTGCAATTCTGAAATTTTTTGCTTTTTCCTGCTCCTCTTAGCATGATAAAGAAGATTCAAAGAGAGTGAGATGCCAGCTCCTTTCATTCAGTCAGTAGCTTCAAACATTTCTGGTATATGAATAACATGATATTTTTCAATGGCAAAAATCAATGAATATTGTAAATGCACAAACAGTAATTTCTCCGCATTGCAAGGTGCAATTCTGAAATTTTTTGCTTTTTCCTGCTCCTCTTAGCATGATAAAGAAGATTCAAAGAGAGTGAGATGCCAGCTCCTTTCATTCAGTCAGTAGCTTCAATCATTTCTGGACGTTTTTCAATGGCAAAAATCATTGAATATTGTAAATGCACAAACAGTAATTTCTCCGCATTGCAAGGTGCAATTCTGAAATTTTTTGCTTTTTCCTGCTCCTCTTAGCATGATAAAGAAGATTCAAAGAGAGTGAGATGCCAGCTCCTTTCATTCAGTCAGTAGCTTCAATCATTTCTGGTATATGAATAACATGATGTTTTTCAATGGCAAAAATCAATGAATATTGTAAATGCACAAACAGTAATTTCTCCGCATTGCAAGGTGCAATTCTGAAATTTTTTGCTTTTTCCTGCTCCTCTTAGCATGATAAAGAAGATTCAAAGAGAGTGAGATGCCAGCTCCTTTCATTCAGTCAGTAGCTTCAAACATTTCTGGTATATGAATAACATGATGTTTTTCAATGGCAAAAATCAATGAATATTGTAAATGCACAAACAGTAATTTCTCCGCATTGCAAGGTGCAATTCTGAAATTTTTTGCTTTTTCCTGCTCCTCTTAGCATGATAAAGAAGATTCAAAGAGAGTGAGATGCCAGCTCCTTTCATTCAGTCAGTAGCTTCAATCATTTCTGGACGTTTTTCAATGGCAAAAATCATTGAATATTGTAAATGCACAAACAGTAATTTCTCCGCATTGCAAGGTGCAATTCTGAAATTTTTTGCTTTTTCCTGCTCCTCTTAGCATGATAAAGTAGATTCAAAGAGAGTGAGATGCCAGCTCCTTTCATTCAGTCAGTAGCTTCAATCATTTCTGGTATATGAATAACATGATGTTTTTCAATGGCAAAAATCAATGAATATTGTAAATGCACAAACAGTAATTTCTCCGCATTGCAAGGTGCAATTCTGAAATTTTTTGCTTTTTCCTGCTCCTCTTAGCATGATAAAGAAGATTCAAAGAGAGTGAGATGCCAGCTCCTTTCATTCAGTCAGTAGCTTCAAACATTTCTGGTATATGAATAACATGATGTTTTTCAATGGCAAAAATCAATGAATATTGTAAATGCACAAACAGTAATTTCTCCGCATTGCAAGGTGCAATTCTGAAATTTTTTGCTTTTTCCTGCTCCTCTTAGCATGATAAAGAAGATTCAAAGAGAGTGAGATGCCAGCTCCTTTCATTCAGTCAGTAGCTTCAATCATTTCTGGACATTTTTCAATGGCAAAAATCAATGAATATTGTAAATGCACAAACAGTAATTTCTCCGCATTGCAAGGTGCAATTCTGAAATTTTTTGCTTTTTCCTGCTCCTCTTAGCATGATAAAGAAGATTCAAAGAGAGTGAGATGCCAGCTCCTTTCATTCAGTCAGTAGCTTCAATCATTTCTGGACGTTTTTCAATGGCAAAAATCAATGAATATTGTAAATGCACAAAGAGTAATTTCTCCGCATTGCAAGGTGCAATTCTGAAATTTTTTGCTTTTTCCTGCTCCTCTTAGCATGATAAAGAAGATTCAAAGAGAGTGAGATGCCAGCTCCTTTCATTCAGTCAGTAGCTTCAAACATTTCTGGTATATGAATAACATGATGTTTTTCAATGGCAAAAATCAATGAATATTGTAAATGCACAAACAGTAATTTCTCCGCATTGCAAGGTGCAATTCTGAAATTTTTTGCTTTTTCCTGCTCCTCTTAGCATGATAAAGAAGATTCAAAGAGAGTGAGATGCCAGCTCCTTTCATTCAGTCAGTAGCTTCAATCATTTCTGGACGTTTTTCAATGGCAAAAATCATTGAATATTGTAAATGCACAAACAGTAATTTCTCCGCATTGCAAGGTGCAATTCTGAAATTTTTTGCTTTTTCCTGCTCCTCTTAGCATGATAAAGAAGATTCAAAGAGAGTGAGATGCCAGCTCCTTTCATTCAGTCAGTAGCTTCAATCATTTCTGGTATATGAATAACATGATGTTTTTCAATGGCAAAAATCAATGAATATTGTAAATGCACAAACAGTAATTTCTCCGCATTGCAAGGTGCAATTCTGAAATTTTTTGCTTTTTCCTGCTCCTCTTAGCATGATAAAGAAGATTCAAAGAGAGTGAGATGCCAGCTCCTTTCATTCAGTCAGTAGCTTCAATCATTTCTGGACGTTTTTCAATGGCAAAAATCATTGAATATTGTAAATGCACAAACAGTAATTTCTCCGCATTGCAAGGTGCAATTCTGAAATTTTTTGCTTTTTCCTGCTCCTCTTAGCATGATAAAGAAGATTCAAAGAGAGTGAGATGCCAGCTCCTTTCATTCAGTCAGTAGCTTCAATCATTTCTGGACGTTTTTCAATGGCAAAAATCAATGAATATTGTAAATGCACAAACAGTAATTTCTCCGCATTGCAAGGTGCAATTCTGAAATTTTTTGCTTTTTCCTGCTCCTCTTAGCATGATAAAGAAGATTCAAAGAGAGTGAGATGCCAGCTCCTTTCATTCAGTCAGTAGCTTCAAACATTTCTGGTATATGAATAACATGATGTTTTTCAATGGCAAAAATCAATGAATATTGTAAATGCACAAACAGTAATTTCTCCGCATTGCAAGGTGCAATTCTGAAATTTTTTGCTTTTTCCTGCTCCTCTTAGCATGATAAAGAAGATTCAAAGAGAGTGAGATGCCAGCTCCTTTCATTCAGTCAGTAGCTTCAATCATTTCTGGACGTTTTTCAATGGCAAAAATCATTGAATATTGTAAATGCACAAACAGTAATTTCTCCGCATTGCAAGGTGCAATTCTGAAATTTTTTGCTTTTTCCTGCTCCTCTTAGCATGATAAAGAAGATTCAAAGAGAGTGAGATGCCAGCTCCTTTCATTCAGTCAGTAGCTTCAATCATTTCTGGTATATGAATAACATGATGTTTTTCAATGGCAAAAATCAATGAATATTGTAAATGCACAAACAGTAATTTCTCCGCATTGCAAGGTGCAATTCTGAAATTTTTTGCTTTTTCCTGCTCCTCTTAGCATGATAAACAAGATTCAAAGAGAGTGAGATGCCAGCTCCTTTCATTCAGTCAGTAGCTTCAATCATTTCTGGACGTTTTTCAATGGCAAAAATCAATGAATATTGTAAATGCACAAACAGTAATTTCTCCGCATTGCAAGGTGCAATTCTGAAATTTTTTGCTTTTTCCTGCTCCTCTTAGCATGATAAAGAAGATTCAAAGAGAGTGAGATGCCAGCTCCTTTCATTCAGTCAGTAGCTTCAAACATTTCTGGTATATGAATAACATGATATTTTTCAATGGCAAAAATCAATGAATATTGTAAATGCACAAACAGTAATTTCTCCGCATTGCAAGGTGCAATTCTGAAATTTTTTGCTTTTTCCTGCTCCTCTTAGCATGATAAAGAAGATTCAAAGAGAGTGAGATGCCAGCTCCTTTCATTCAGTCAGTAGCTTCAATCATTTCTGGACGTTTTTCAATGGCAAAAATCATTGAATATTGTAAATGCACAAACAGTAATTTCTCCGCATTGCAAGGTGCAATTCTGAAATTTTTTGCTTTTTCCTGCTCCTCTTAGCATGATAAAGAAGATTCAAAGAGAGTGAGATGCCAGCTCCTTTCATTCAGTCAGTAGCTTCAATCATTTCTGGTATATGAATAACATGATGTTTTTCAATGGCAAAAATCAATGAATATTGTAAATGCACAAAGAGTAATTTCTCCGCATTGCAAGGTGCAATTCTGAAATTTTTTGCTTTTTCCTGCTCCTCTTAGCATGATAAAGAAGATTCAAAGAGAGTGAGATGCCAGCTCCTTTCATTCAGTCAGTAGCTTCAAACATTTCTGGTATATGAATAACATGATGTTTTTCAATGGCAAAAATCAATGAATATTGTAAATGCACAAACAGTAATTTCTCCGCATTGCAAGGTGCAATTCTGAAATTTTTTGCTTTTTCCTGCTCCTCTTAGCATGATAAAGAAGATTCAAAGAGAGTGAGATGCCAGCTCCTTTCATTCAGTCAGTAGCTTCAATCATTTCTGGACGTTTTTCAATGGCAAAAATCATTGAATATTGTAAATGCACAAACAGTAATTTCTCCGCATTGCAAGGTGCAATTCTGAAATTTTTTGCTTTTTCCTGCTCCTCTTAGCATGATAAAGAAGATTCAAAGAGAGTGAGATGCCAGCTCCTTTCATTCAGTCAGTAGCTTCAATCATTTCTGGTATATGAATAACATGATGTTTTTCAATGGCAAAAATCAATGAATATTGTAAATGCACAAACAGTAATTTCTCCGCATTGCAAGGTGCAATTCTGAAATTTTTTGCTTTTTCCTGCTCCTCTTAGCATGATAAAGAAGATTCAAAGAGAGTGAGATGCCAGCTCCTTTCATTCAGTCAGTAGCTTCAATCATTTCTGGACGTTTTTCAATGGCAAAAATCATTGAATATTGTAAATGCACAAACAGTAATTTCTCCGCATTGCAAGGTGCAATTCTGAAATTTTTTGCTTTTTCCTGCTCCTCTTAGCATGATAAAGAAGATTCAAAGAGAGTGAGATGCCAGCTCCTTTCATTCAGTCAGTAGCTTCAATCATTTCTGGACGTTTTTCAATGGCAAAAATCAATGAATATTGTAAATGCACAAACAGTAATTTCTCCGCATTGCAAGGTGCAATTCTGAAATTTTTTGCTTTTTCCTGCTCCTCTTAGCATGATAAAGAAGATTCAAAGAGAGTGAGATGCCAGCTCCTTTCATTCAGTCAGTAGCTTCAAACATTTCTGATATATGAATAACATGATGTTTTTCAATGGCAAAAATCAATGAATATTGTAAATGCACAAACAGTAATTTCTCCGCATTGCAAGGTGCAATTCTGAAATTTTTTGCTTTTTCCTGCTCCTCTTAGCATGATAAAGAAGATTCAAAGAGAGTGAGATGCCAGCTCCTTTCATTCAGTCAGTAGCTTCAATCATTTCTGGACGTTTTTCAATGGCAAAAATCATTGAATATTGTAAATGCACAAACAGTAATTTCTCCGCATTGCAAGGTGCAATTCTGAAATTTTTTGCTTTTTCCTGCTCCTCTTAGCATGATAAAGAAGATTCAAAGAGAGTGAGATGCCAGCTCCTTTCATTCAGTCAGTAGCTTCAATCATTTCTGGTATATGAATAACATGATGTTTTTCAATGGCAAAAATCAATGAATATTGTAAATGCACAAACAGTAATTTCTCCGCATTGCAAGGTGCAATTCTGAAATTTTTTGCTTTTTCCTGCTCCTCTTAGCATGATAAACAAGATTCAAAGAGAGTGAGATGCCAGCTCCTTTCATTCAGTCAGTAGCTTCAATCATTTCTGGACATTTTTCAATGGCAAAAATCAATGAATATTGTAAATGCACAAACAGTAATTTCTCCGCATTGCAAGGTGCAATTCTGAAATTTTTTGCTTTTTCCTGCTCCTCTTAGCATGATAAAGAAGATTCAAAGAGAGTGAGATGCCAGCTCCTTTCATTCAGTCAGTAGCTTCAATCATTTCTGGACGTTTTTCAATGGCAAAAATCATTGAATATTGTAAATGCACAAACAGTAATTTCTCCGCATTGCAAGGTGCAATTCTGAAATTTTTTGCATTTTCCTGCTCCTCTTAGCATGATAAACAAGATTCAAAGAGAGTGAGATGCCAGCTCCTTTCATTCAGTCAGTAGCTTCAATCATTTCTGGACGTTTTTCAATGGCAAAAATCAATGAATATTGTAAATGCACAAACAGTAATTTCTCCGCATTGCAAGGTGCAATTCTGAAATTTTTTGCTTTTTCCTGCTCCTCTTAGCATGATAAAGAAGATTCAAAGAGAGTGAGATGCCAGCTCCTTTCATTCAGTCAGTAGCTTCAAACATTTCTGGTATATGAATAACATGATGTTTTTCAATGGCAAAAATCAATGAATATTGTAAATGCACAAACAGTAATTTCTCCGCATTGCAAGGTGCAATTCTGAAATTTTTTGCTTTTTCCTGCTCCTCTTAGCATGATAAAGAAGATTCAAAGAGAGTGAGATGCCAGCTCCTTTCATTCAGTCAGTAGCTTCAATCATTTCTGGACATTTTTCAATGGCAAAAATCAATGAATATTGTAAATGCACAAACAGTAATTTCTCCGCATTGCAAGGTGCAATTCTGAAATTTTTTGCTTTTTCCTGCTCCTCTTAGCATGATAAAGAAGATTCAAAGAGAGTGAGATGCCAGCTCCTTTCATTCAGTCAGTAGCTTCAATCATTTCTGGACGTTTTTCAATGGCAAAAATCAATGAATATTGTAAATGCACAAAGAGTAATTTCTCCGCATTGCAAGGTGCAATTCTGAAATTTTTTGCTTTTTCCTGCTCCTCTTAGCATGATAAAGAAGATTCAAAGAGAGTGAGATGCCAGCTCCTTTCATTCAGTCAGTAGCTTCAAACATTTCTGGTATATGAATAACATGATATTTTTCAATGGCAAAAATCAATGAATATTGTAAATGCACAAACAGTAATTTCTCCGCATTGCAAGGTGCAATTCTGAAATTTTTTGCTTTTTCCTGCTCCTCTTAGCATGATAAAGAAGATTCAAAGAGAGTGAGATGCCAGCTCCTTTCATTCAGTCAGTAGCTTCAATCATTTCTGGACGTTTTTCAATGGCAAAAATCATTGAATATTGTAAATGCACAAACAGTAATTTCTCCGCATTGCAAGGTGCAATTCTGAAATTTTTTGCTTTTTCCTGCTCCTCTTAGCATGATAAAGAAGATTCAAAGAGAGTGAGATGCCAGCTCCTTTCATTCAGTCAGTAGCTTCAATCATTTCTGGTATATGAATAACATGATGTTTTTCAATGGCAAAAATCAATGAATATTGTAAATGCACAAAGAGTAATTTCTCCGCATTGCAAGGTGCAATTCTGAAATTTTTTGCTTTTTCCTGCTCCTCTTAGCATGATAAAGAAGATTCAAAGAGAGTGAGATGCCAGCTCCTTTCATTCAGTCAGTAGCTTCAAACATTTCTGGTATATGAATAACATGATGTTTTTCAATGGCAAAAATCAATGAATATTGTAAATGCACAAACAGTAATTTCTCCGCATTGCAAGGTGCAATTCTGAAATTTTTTGCTTTTTCCTGCTCCTCTTAGCATGATAAAGAAGATTCAAAGAGAGTGAGATGCCAGCTCCTTTCATTCAGTCAGTAGCTTCAATCATTTCTGGACGTTTTTCAATGGCAAAAATCATTGAATATTGTAAATGCACAAACAGTAATTTCTCCGCATTGCAAGGTGCAATTCTGAAATTTTTTGCTTTTTCCTGCTCCTCTTAGCATGATAAAGAAGATTCAAAGAGAGTGAGATGCCAGCTCCTTTCATTCAGTCAGTAGCTTCAATCATTTCTGGTATATGAATAACATGATGTTTTTCAATGGCAAAAATCAATGAATATTGTAAATGCACAAACAGTAATTTCTCCGCATTGCAAGGTGCAATTCTGAAATTTTTTGCTTTTTCCTGCTCCTCTTAGCATGATAAAGAAGATTCAAAGAGAGTGAGATGCCAGCTCCTTTCATTCAGTCAGTAGCTTCAATCATTTCTGGACGTTTTTCAATGGCAAAAATCATTGAATATTGTAAATGCACAAACAGTAATTTCTCCGCATTGCAAGGTGCAATTCTGAAATTTTTTGCTTTTTCCTGCTCCTCTTAGCATGATAAAGAAGATTCAAAGAGAGTGAGATGCCAGCTCCTTTCATTCAGTCAGTAGCTTCAATCATTTCTGGACGTTTTTCAATGGCAAAAATCAATGAATATTGTAAATGCACAAACAGTAATTTCTCCGCATTGCAAGGTGCAATTCTGAAATTTTTTGCTTTTTCCTGCTCCTCTTAGCATGATAAAGAAGATTCAAAGAGAGTGAGATGCCAGCTCCTTTCATTCAGTCAGTAGCTTCAAACATTTCTGGTATATGAATAACATGATGTTTTTCAATGGCAAAAATCAATGAATATTGTAAATGCACAAACAGTAATTTCTCCGCATTGCAAGGTGCAATTCTGAAATTTTTTGCTTTTTCCTGCTCCTCTTAGCATGATAAAGAAGATTCAAAGAGAGTGAGATGCCAGCTCCTTTCATTCAGTCAGTAGCTTCAATCATTTCTGGACGTTTTTCAATGGCAAAAATCATTGAATATTGTAAATGCACAAACAGTAATTTCTCCGCATTGCAAGGTGCAATTCTGAAATTTTTTGCTTTTTCCTGCTCCTCTTAGCATGATAAAGAAGATTCAAAGAGAGTGAGATGCCAGCTCCTTTCATTCAGTCAGTAGCTTCAATCATTTCTGGTATATGAATAACATGATGTTTTTCAATGGCAAAAATCAATGAATATTGTAAATGCACAAACAGTAATTTCTCCGCATTGCAAGGTGCAATTCTGAAATTTTTTGCTTTTTCCTGCTCCTCTTAGCATGATAAACAAGATTCAAAGAGAGTGAGATGCCAGCTCCTTTCATTCAGTCAGTAGCTTCAATCATTTCTGGACATTTTTCAATGGCAAAAATCAATGAATATTGTAAATGCACAAACAGTAATTTCTCCGCATTGCAAGGTGCAATTCTGAAATTTTTTGCTTTTTCCTGCTCCTCTTAGCATGATAAAGAAGATTCAAAGAGAGTGAGATGCCAGCTCCTTTCATTCAGTCAGTAGCTTCAATCATTTCTGGACGTTTTTCAATGGCAAAAATCAATGAATATTGTAAATGCACAAAGAGTAATTTCTCCGCATTGCAAGGTGCAATTCTGAAATTTTTTGCTTTTTCCTGCTCCTCTTAGCATGATAAAGAAGATTCAAAGAGAGTGAGATGCCAGCTCCTTTCATTCAGTCAGTAGCTTCAAACATTTCTGGTATATGAATAACATGATGTTTTTCAATGGCAAAAATCAATGAATATTGTAAATGCACAAACAGTAATTTCTCCGCATTGCAAGGTGCAATTCTGAAATTTTTTGCTTTTTCCTGCTCCTCTTAGCATGATAAAGAAGATTCAAAGAGAGTGAGATGCCAGCTCCTTTCATTCAGTCAGTAGCTTCAATCATTTCTGGACGTTTTTCAATGGCAAAAATCTTTGAATATTGTAAATGCACAAACAGTAATTTCTCCGCATTGCAAGGTGCAATTCTGAAATTTTTTGCTTTTTCCTGCTCCTCTTAGCATGATAAAGAAGATTCAAAGAGAGTGAGATGCCAGCTCCTTTCATTCAGTCAGTAGCTTCAATCATTTCTGGTATATGAATAACATGATGTTTTTCAATGGCAAAAATCAATGAATATTGTAAATGCACAAACAGTAATTTCTCCGCATTGCAAGGTGCAATTCTGAAATTTTTTGCTTTTTCCTGCTCCTCTTAGCATGATAAAGAAGATTCAAAGAGAGTGAGATGCCAGCTCCTTTCATTCAGTCAGTAGCTTCAATCATTTCTGGACGTTTTTCAATGGCAAAAATCATTGAATATTGTAAATGCACAAACAGTAATTTCTCCGCATTGCAAGGTGCAATTCTGAAATTTTTTGCTTTTTCCTGCTCCTCTTAGCATGATAAAGAAGATTCAAAGAGAGTGAGATGCCAGCTCCTTTCATTCAGTCAGTAGCTTCAATCATTTCTGGACGTTTTTCAATGGCAAAAATCAATGAATATTGTAAATGCACAAACAGTAATTTCTCCGCATTGCAAGGTGCAATTCTGAAATTTTTTGCTTTTTCCTGCTCCTCTTAGCATGATAAAGAAGATTCAAAGAGAGTGAGATGCCAGCTCCTTTCATTCAGTCAGTAGCTTCAAACATTTCTGGTATATGAATAACATGATGTTTTTCAATGGCAAAAATCAATGAATATTGTAAATGCACAAACAGTAATTTCTCCGCATTGCAAGGTGCAATTCTGAAATTTTTTGCTTTTTCCTGCTCCTCTTAGCATGATAAAGAAGATTCAAAGAGAGTGAGATGCCAGCTCCTTTCATTCAGTCAGTAGCTTCAATCATTTCTGGACGTTTTTCAATGGCAAAAATCATTGAATATTGTAAATGCACAAACAGTAATTTCTCCGCATTGCAAGGTGCAATTCTGAAATTTTTTGCTTTTTCCTGCTCCTCTTAGCATGATAAAGAAGATTCAAAGAGAGTGAGATGCCAGCTCCTTTCATTCAGTCAGTAGCTTCAATCATTTCTGGTATATGAATAACATGATGTTTTTCAATGGCAAAAATCAATGAATATTGTAAATGCACAAACAGTAATTTCTCCGCATTGCAAGGTGCAATTCTGAAATTTTTTGCTTTTTCCTGCTCCTCTTAGCATGATAAACAAGATTCAAAGAGAGTGAGATGCCAGCTCCTTTCATTCAGTCAGTAGCTTCAATCATTTCTGGACGTTTTTCAATGGCAAAAATCAATGAATATTGTAAATGCACAAACAGTAATTTCTCCGCATTGCAAGGTGCAATTCTGAAATTTTTTGCTTTTTCCTGCTCCTCTTAGCATGATAAAGAAGATTCAAAGAGAGTGAGATGCCAGCTCCTTTCATTCAGTCAGTAGCTTCAAACATTTCTGGTGTATGAATAACATGATGTTTTTCAATGGCAAAAATCAATGAATATTGTAAATGCACAAACAGTAATTTCTCCGCATTGCAAGGTGCAATTCTGAAATTTTTTGCTTTTTCCTGCTCCTCTTAGCATGATAAAGAAGATTCAAAGAGAGTGAGATGCCAGCTCCTTTCATTCAGTCAGTAGCTTCAATCATTTCTGGTATATGAATAACATGATGTTTTTCAATGGCAAAAATCAATGAATATTGTAAATGCACAAACAGTAATTTCTCCGCATTGCAAGGTGCAATTCTGAAATTTTTTGCTTTTTCCTGCTCCTCTTAGCATGATAAAGAAGATTCAAAGAGAGTGAGATGCCAGCTCCTTTCATTCAGTCAGTAGCTTCAATCATTTCTGGACGTTTTTCAATGGCAAAAATCATTGAATATTGTAAATGCACAAACAGTAATTTCTCCGCATTGCAAGGTGCAATTCTGAAATTTTTTGCTTTTTCCTGCTCCTCTTAGCATGATAAACAAGATTCAAAGAGAGTGAGATGCCAGCTCCTTTCATTCAGTCAGTAGCTTCAATCATTTCTGGACGTTTTTCAATGGCAAAAATCAATGAATATTGTAAATGCACAAACAGTAATTTCTCCGCATTGCAAGGTGCAATTCTGAAATTTTTTGCTTTTTCCTGCTCCTCTTAGCATGATAAAGAAGATTCAAAGAGAGTGAGATGCCAGCTCCTTTCATTCAGTCAGTAGCTTCAAACATTTCTGGTATATGAATAACATGATGTTTTTCAATGGCAAAAATCAATGAATATTGTAAATGCACAAACAGTAATTTCTCCGCATTGCAAGGTGCAATTCTGAAATTTTTTGCTTTTTCCTGCTCCTCTTAGCATGATAAAGAAGATTCAAAGAGAGTGAGATGCCAGCTCCTTTCATTCAGTCAGTAGCTTCAATCATTTCTGGACGTTTTTCAATGGCAAAAATCATTGAATATTGTAAATGCACAAACAGTAATTTCTCCGCATTGCAAGGTGCAATTCTGAAATTTTTTGCTTTTTCCTGCTCCTCTTAGCATGATAAAGTAGATTCAAAGAGAGTGAGATGCCAGCTCCTTTCATTCAGTCAGTAGCTTCAATCATTTCTGGTATATGAATAACATGATGTTTTTCAATGGCAAAAATCAATGAATATTGTAAATGCACAAACAGTAATTTCTCCGCATTGCAAGGTGCAATTCTGAAATTTTTTGCTTTTTCCTGCTCCTCTTAGCATGATAAAGAAGATTCAAAGAGAGTGAGATGCCAGCTCCTTTCATTCAGTCAGTAGCTTCAATCATTTCTGGACGTTTTTCAATGGCAAAAATCAATGAATATTGTAAATGCACAAACAGTAATTTCTCCGCATTGCAAGGTGCAATTCTGAAATTTTTTGCTTTTTCCTGCTCCTCTTAGCATGATAAAGAAGATTCAAAGAGAGTGAGATGCCAGCTCCTTTCATTCAGTCAGTAGCTTCAAACATTTCTGGTATATGAATAACATGATGTTTTTCAATGGCAAAAATCAATGAATATTGTAAATGCACAAACAGTAATTTCTCCGCATTGCAAGGTGCAATTCTGAAATTTTTTGCTTTTTCCTGCTCCTCTTAGCATGATAAAGAAGTTTCAAAGAGAGTGAGATGCCAGCTCCTTTCATTCAGTCAGTAGCTTCAATCATTTCTGGACGTTTTTCAATGGCAAAAATCAATGAATATTGTAAATGCACAAACAGTAATTTCTCCGCATTGCAAGGTGCAATTCTGAAATTTTTTGCTTTTTCCTGCTCCTCTTAGCATGATAAAGAAGATTCAAAGAGAGTGAGATGCCAGCTCTTTTCATTCAGTCAGTAGCTTCAAACATTTCTGGTATATGAATAACATGATGTTTTTCAATGGCAAAAATCAATGAATATTGTAAATGCACAAACAGTAATTTCTCCGCATTGCAAGGTGCAATTCTGAAATTTTTTGCTTTTTCCTGCTCCTCTTAGCATGATAAAGAAGATTCAAAGAGAGTGAGATGCCAGCTCCTTTCATTCAGTCAGTAGCTTCAATCATTTCTGGACATTTTTCAATGGCAAAAATCAATGAATATTGTAAATGCACAAACAGTAATTTCTCCGCATTGCAAGGTGCAATTCTGAAATTTTTTGCTTTTTCCTGCTCCTCTTAGCATGATAAAGAAGATTCAAAGAGAGTGAGATGCCAGCTCCTTTCATTCAGTCAGTAGCTTCAATCATTTCTGGACGTTTTTCAATGGCAAAAATCAATGAATATTGTAAATGCACAAAGAGTAATTTCTCCGCATTGCAAGGTGCAATTCTGAAATTTTTTGCTTTTTCCTGCTCCTCTTAGCATGATAAAGAAGATTCAAAGAGAGTGAGATGCCAGCTCCTTTCATTCAGTCAGTAGCTTCAAACATTTCTGGTATATGAATAACATGATGTTTTTCAATGGCAAAAATCAATGAATATTGTAAATGCACAAACAGTAATTTCTCCGCATTGCAAGGTGCAATTCTGAAATTTTTTGCTTTTTCCTGCTCCTCTTAGCATGATAAAGAAGATTCAAAGAGAGTGAGATGCCAGCTCCTTTCATTCAGTCAGTAGCTTCAATCATTTCTGGACGTTTTTCAATGGCAAAAATCATTGAATATTGTAAATGCACAAACAGTAATTTCTCCGCATTGCAAGGTGCAATTCTGAAATTTTTTGCTTTTTCCTGCTCCTCTTAGCATGATAAAGAAGATTCAAAGAGAGTGAGATGCCAGCTCCTTTCATTCAGTCAGTAGCTTCAATCATTTCTGGTATATGAATAACATGATGTTTTTCAATGGCAAAAATCAATGAATATTGTAAATGCACAAACAGTAATTTCTCCTCATTGCAAGGTGCAATTCTGAAATTTTTTGCGTTTTCCTGCTCCTCTTAGCATGATAAACAAGATTCAAAGAGAGTGAGATGCCAGCTCCTTTCATTCAGTCAGTAGCTTCAATCATTTCTGGACGTTTTTCAATGGCAAAAATCAATGAATATTGTAAATGCACAAACAGTAATTTCTCCGCATTGCAAGGTGCAATTCTGAAATTTTTTGCTTTTTCCTGCTCCTCTTAGCATGATAAAGAAGATTCAAAGAGAGTGAGATGCCAGCTCCTTTCATTCAGTCAGTAGCTTCAATCATTTCTGGACGTTTTTCAATGGCAAAAATCAATGAATATTGTAAATGCACAAACAGTAATTTCTCCGCATTGCAAGGTGCAATTCTGAAATTTTTTGCTTTTTCCTGCTCCTCTTAGCATGATAAACAAGATTCAAAGAGAGTGAGATGCCAGCTCCTTTCATTCAGTCAGTAGCTTCAATCATTTCTGGACGTTTTTCAATGGCAAAAATCAATGAATATTGTAAATGCACAAACAGTAATTTCTCCGCATTGCAAGGTGCAATTCTGAAATTTTTTGCTTTTTCCTGCTCCTCTTAGCATGATAAAGAAGATTCAAAGAGAGTGAGATGCCAGCTCCTTTCATTCAGTCAGTAGCTTCAAACATTTCTGGTGTATGAATAACATGATGTTTTTCAATGGCAAAAATCAATGAATATTGTAAATGCACAAACAGTAATTTCTCCGCATTGCAAGGTGCAATTCTGAAATTTTTTGCTTTTTCCTGCTCCTCTTAGCATGATAAAGAAGATTCAAAGAGAGTGAGATGCCAGCTCCTTTCATTCAGTCAGTAGCTTCAATCATTTCTGGACGTTTTTCAATGGCAAAAATCATTGAATATTGTAAATGCACAAACAGTAATTTCTCCGCATTGCAAGGTGCAATTCTGAAATTTTTTGCTTTTTCCTGCTCCTCTTAGCATGATAAAGAAGATTCAAAGAGAGTGAGATGCCAGCTCCTTTCATTCAGTCAGTAGCTTCAATCATTTCTGGACGTTTTTCAATGGCAAAAATCAATGAATATTGTAATTGCACAAACAGTAATTTCTCCGCATTGCAAGGTGCAATTCTGAAATTTTTTGCTTTTTCCTGCTCCTCTTAGCATGATAAAGAAGATTCAAAGAGAGTGAGATGCCAGCTCCTTTCATTCAGTCAGTAGCTTCAATCATTTCTGGTATATGAATAACATGATGTTTTTCAATGGCAAAAATCAATGAATATTGTAAATGCACAAACAGTAATTTCTCCGCATTGCAAGGTGCAATTCTGAAATTTTTTGCTTTTTCCTGCTCCTCTTAGCATGATAAAGAAGATTCAAAGAGAGTGAGATGCCAGCTCCTTTCATTCAGTCAGTATCTTCAATCATTTCTGGACGTTTTTCAATGGCAAAAATCATTGAATATTGTAAATGCACAAACAGTAATTTCTCCGCATTGCAAGGTGCAATTCTGAAATTTTTTGCTTTTTCCTGCTCCTCTTAGCATGATAAAGAAGATTCAAAGAGAGTGAGATGCCAGCTCCTTTCATTCAGTCAGTAGCTTCAATCATTTCTGGACGTTTTTCAATGGCAAAAATCATTGAATATTGTAAATGCACAAACAGTAATTTCTCCGCATTGCAAGGTGCAATTCTGAAATTTTTTGCTTTTTCCTGCTCCTCTTAGCATGATAAAGAAGATTCAAAGAGAGTGAGATGCCAGCTCCTTTCATTCAGTCAGTAGCTTCAATCATTTCTGGTATATGAATAACATGATGTTTTTCAATGGCAAAAATCAATGAATATTGTAAATGCACAAACAGTAATTTCTCCGCATTGCAAGGTGCAATTCTGAAATTTTTTGCTTTTTCCTGCTCCTCTTAGCATGATAAAGAAGATTCAAAGAGAGTGAGATGCCAGCTCCTTTCATTCAGTCAGTAGCTTCAATCATTTCTGGACGTTTTTCAATGGCAAAAATCATTGAATATTGTAAATGCACAAACAGTAATTTCTCCGCATTGCAAGGTGCAATTCTGAAATTTTTTGCTTTTTCCTGCTCCTCTTAGCATGATAAAGAAGATTCAAAGAGAGTGAGATGCCAGCTCCTTTCATTCAGTCAGTAGCTTCAATCATTTCTGGACGTTTTTCAATGGCAAAAATCAATGAATATTGTAAATGCACAAACAGTAATTTCTCCGCATTGCAAGGTGCAATTCTGAAATTTTTTGCTTTTTCCTGCTCCTCTTAGCATGATAAAGAAGATTCAAAGAGAGTGAGATGCCAGCTCCTTTCATTCAGTCAGTAGCTTCAAACATTTCTGGTATATGAATAACATGATGTTTTTCAATGGCAAAAATCAATGAATATTGTAAATGCACAAACAGTAATTTCTCCGCATTGCAAGGTGCAATTCTGAAATTTTTTGCTTTTTCCTGCTCCTCTTAGCATGATAAAGAAGATTCAAAGAGAGTGAGATGCCAGCTCCTTTCATTCAGTCAGTAGCTTCAATCATTTCTGGACGTTTTTCAATGGCAAAAATCATTGAATATTGTAAATGCACAAACAGTAATTTCTCCGCATTGCAAGGTGCAATTCTGAAATTTTTTGCTTTTTCCTGCTCCTCTTAGCATGATAAAGAAGATTCAAAGAGAGTGAGATGCCAGCTCCTTTCATTCAGTCAGTAGCTTCAATCATTTCTGGACGTTTTTCAATGGCAAAAATCAATGAATATTGTAATTGCACAAACAGTAATTTCTCCGCATTGCAAGGTGCAATTCTGAAATTTTTTGCTTTTTCCTGCTCCTCTTAGCATGATAAAGAAGATTCAAAGAGAGTGAGATGCCAGCTCCTTTCATTCAGTCAGTAGCTTCAATCATTTCTGGTATATGAATAACATGATGTTTTTCAATGGCAAAAATCAATGAATATTGTAAATGCACAAACAGTAATTTCTCCGCATTGCAAGGTGCAATTCTGAAATTTTTTGCTTTTTCCTGCTCCTCTTAGCATGATAAAGAAGATTCAAAGAGAGTGAGATGCCAGCTCCTTTCATTCAGTCAGTATCTTCAATCATTTCTGGACGTTTTTCAATGGCAAAAATCATTGAATATTGTAAATGCACAAACAGTAATTTCTCCGCATTGCAAGGTGCAATTCTGAAATTTTTTGCTTTTTCCTGCTCCTCTTAGCATGATAAAGAAGATTCAAAGAGAGTGAGATGCCAGCTCCTTTCATTCAGTCAGTAGCTTCAATCATTTCTGGACGTTTTTCAATGGCAAAAATCATTGAATATTGTAAATGCACAAACAGTAATTTCTCCGCATTGCAAGGTGCAATTCTGAAATTTTTTGCTTTTTCCTGCTCCTCTTAGCATGATAAAGAAGATTCAAAGAGAGTGAGATGCCAGCTCCTTTCATTCAGTCAGTAGCTTCAATCATTTCTGGTATATGAATAACATGATGTTTTTCAATGGCAAAAATCAATGAATATTGTAAATGCACAAACAGTAATTTCTCCGCATTGCAAGGTGCAATTCTGAAATTTTTTGCTTTTTCCTGCTCCTCTTAGCATGATAAAGAAGATTCAAAGAGAGTGAGATGCCAGCTCCTTTCATTCAGTCAGTAGCTTCAATCATTTCTGGACGTTTTTCAATGGCAAAAATCATTGAATATTGTAAATGCACAAACAGTAATTTCTCCGCATTGCAAGGTGCAATTCTGAAATTTTTTGCTTTTTCCTGCTCCTCTTAGCATGATAAAGAAGATTCAAAGAGAGTGAGATGCCAGCTCCTTTCATTCAGTCAGTAGCTTCAATCATTTCTGGACGTTTTTCAATGGCAAAAATCAATGAATATTGTAAATGCACAAACAGTAATTTCTCCGCATTGCAAGGTGCAATTCTGAAATTTTTTGCTTTTTCCTGCTCCTCTTAGCATGATAAAGAAGATTCAAAGAGAGTGAGATGCCAGCTCCTTTCATTCAGTCAGTAGCTTCAAACATTTCTGGTATATGAATAACATGATGTTTTTCAATGGCAAAAATCAATGAATATTGTAAATGCACAAACAGTAATTTCTCCGCATTGCAAGGTGCAATTCTGAAATTTTTTGCTTTTTCCTGCTCCTCTTAGCATGATAAAGAAGATTCAAAGAGAGTGAGATGCCAGCTCCTTTCATTCAGTCAGTAGCTTCAATCATTTCTGGACGTTTTTCAATGGCAAAAATCATTGAATATTGTAAATGCACAAACAGTAATTTCTCCGCATTGCAAGGTGCAATTCTGAAATTTTTTGCTTTTTCCTGCTCCTCTTAGCATGATAAAGAAGATTCAAAGAGAGTGAGATGCCAGCTCCTTTCATTCAGTCAGTAGCTTCAATCATTTCTGGTATATGAATAACATGATGTTTTTCAATGGCAAAAATCAATGAATATTGTAAATGCACAAACAGTAATTTCTCCGCATTGCAAGGTGCAATTCTGAAATTTTTTGCTTTTTCCTGCTCCTCTTAGCATGATAAACAAGATTCAAAGAGAGTGAGATGCCAGCTCCTTTCATTCAGTCAGTAGCTTCTATCATTTCTGGACGTTTTTCAATGGCAAAAATCAATGAATATTGTAAATGCACAAACAGTAATTTCTCCGCATTGCAAGGTGCAATTCTGAAATTTTTTGCTTTTTCCTGCTCCTCTTAGCATGATAAAGAAGATTCAAAGAGAGTGAGATGCCAGCTCCTTTCATTCAGTCAGTAGCTTCAAACATTTCTGGTATATGAATAACATGATGTTTTTCAATGGCAAAAATCAATGAATATTGTAAATGCACAAACAGTAATTTCTCCGCATTGCAAGGTGCAATTCTGAAATTTTTTGCTTTTTCCTGCTCCTCTTAGCATGATAAACAAGATTCAAAGAGATTGAGATGCCAGCTCCTTTCATTCAGTCAGTAGCTTCAATCATTTCTGGACGTTTTTCAATGGCAAAAATCAATGAATATTGTAAATGCACAAACAGTAATTTCTCCGCATTGCAAGGTGCAATTCTGAAATTTTTTGCTTTTTCCTGCTCCTCTTAGCATGATAAAGAAGATTCAAAGAGAGTGAGATGCCAGCTCCTTTCATTCAGTCAGTAGCTTCAAACATTTCTGGTGTATGAATAACATGATGTTTTTCAATGGCAAAAATCAATGAATATTGTAAATGCACAAACAGTAATTTCTCCGCATTGCAAGGTGCAATTCTGAAATTTTTTGCTTTTTCCTGCTCCTCTTAGCATGATAAAGAAGATTCAAAGAGAGTGAGATGCCAGCTCCTTTCATTCAGTCAGTAGCTTCAATCATTTCTGGTATATGAATAACATGATGTTTTTCAATGGCAAAAATCAATGAATATTGTAAATGCACAAACAGTAATTTCTCCGCATTGCAAGGTGCAATTCTGAAATTTTTTGCTTTTTCCTGCTCCTCTTAGCATGATAAAGAAGATTCAAAGAGAGTGAGATGCCAGCTCCTTTCATTCAGTCAGTAGCTTCAATCATTTCTGGACGTTTTTCAATGGCAAAAATCAATGAATATTGTAAATGCACAAACAGTAATTTCTCCGCATTGCAAGGTGCAATTCTGAAATTCTTTGCTTTTTCCTGCTCCTCTTAGCATGATAAACAAGATTCAAAGAGAGTGAGATGCCAGCTCCTTTCATTCAGTCAGTAGCTTCAATCATTTCTGGACGTTTTTCAATGGCAAAAATCAATGAATATTGTAAATGCACAAACAGTAATTTCTCCGCATTGCAAGGTGCAATTCTGAAATTTTTTGCTTTTTCCTGCTCCTCTTAGCATGATAAAGAAGATTCAAAGAGAGTGAGATGCCAGCTCCTTTCATTCAGTCAGTAGCTTCAAACATTTCTGGTATATGAATAACATGATGTTTTTCAATGGCAAAAATCAATGAATATTGTAAATGCACAAACAGTAATTTCTCCGCATTGCAAGGTGCAATTCTGAAATTTTTTGCTTTTTCCTGCTCCTCTTAGCATGATAGAGAAGATTCAAAGAGAGTGAGATGCCAGCTCCTTTCATTCAGTCAGTAGCTTCAATCATTTCTGGACGTTTTTCAATGGCAAAAATCAATGAATATTGTAAATGCACAAACAGTAATTTCTCCGCATTGCAAGGTGCAATTCTGAAATTTTTTGCTTTTTCCTGCTCCTCTTAGCATGATAAAGAAGATTCAAAGAGAGTGAGATGCCAGCTCCTTTCATTCAGTCAGTAGCTTCAAACATTTCTGGTATATGAATAACATGATGTTTTTCAATGGCAAAAATCAATGAATATTGTAAATGCACAAACAGTAATTTCTCCGCATTGCAAGGTGCAATTCTGAAATTTTTTGCTTTTTCCTGCTCCTCTTAGCATGATAAAGAAGATTCAAAGAGAGTGAGATGCCAGCTCCTTTCATTCAGTCAGTAGCTTCAATCATTTCTGGACGTTTTTCAATGGCAAAAATCATTGAATATTGTAAATGCACAAACAGTAATTTCTCCGCATTGCAAGGTGCAATTCTGAAATTTTTTGCTTTTTCCTGCTCCTCTTAGCATGATAAAGAAGATTCAAAGAGAGTGAGATGCCAGCTCCTTTCATTCAGTCAGTAGCTTCAATCATTTCTGGTATATGAATAACATGATGTTTTTCAATGGCAAAAATCAATGAATATTGTAAATGCACAAACAGTAATTTCTCCGCATTGCAAGGTGCAATTCTGAAATTTTTTGCTTTTTCCTGCTCCTCTTAGCATGATAAACAAGATTCAAAGAGAGTGAGATGCCAGCTCCTTTCATTCAGTCAGTAGCTTCTATCATTTCTGGACGTTTTTCAATGGCAAAAATCAATGAATATTGTAAATGCACAAACAGTAATTTCTCCGCATTGCAAGGTGCAATTCTGAAATTTTTTGCTTTTTCCTGCTCCTCTTAGCATGATAAAGAAGATTCAAAGAGAGTGAGATGCCAGCTCCTTTCATTCAGTCAGTAGCTTCAAACATTTCTGGTATATGAATAACATGATGTTTTTCAATGGCAAAAATCAATGAATATTGTAAATGCACAAACAGTAATTTCTCCGCATTGCAAGGTGCAATTCTGAAATTTTTTGCTTTTTCCTGCTCCTCTTAGCATGATAAAGAAGATTCAAAGAGAGTTAGATGCCAGCTCCTTTCATTCAGTCAGTAGCTTCAATCATTTCTGGACGTTTTTCAATGGCAAAAATCAATGAATATTGTAAATGCACAAACAGTAATTTCTCCGCATTGCAAGGTGCAATTCTGAAATTTTTTGCTTTTTCCTGCTCCTCTTAGCATGATAAACAAGATTCAAAGAGAGTGAGATGCCAGCTCCTTTCATTCAGTCAGTAGCTTCAATCATTTCTGGACGTTTTTCAATGGCAAAAATCAATGAATATTGTAAATGCACAAACAGTAATTTCTCCGCATTGCAAGGTGCAATTCTGAAATTTTTTGCTTTTTCCTGCTCCTCTTAGCATGATAAAGAAGATTCAAAGAGAGTGAGATGCCAGCTCCTTTCATTCAGTCAGTAGCTTCAATCATTTCTGGACGTTTTTCAATGGCAAAAATCAATGAATATTGTAAATGCACAAACAGTAATTTCTCCGCATTGCAAGGTGCAATTCTGAAATTTTTTGCTTTTTCCTGCTCCTCTTAGAATGATAAACAAGATTCAAAGAGAGTGAGATGCCAGCTCCTTTCATTCAGTCAGTAGCTTCAATCATTTCTGGACGTTTTTCAATGGCAAAAATCAATGAATATTGTAAATGCACAAACAGTAATTTCTCCGCATTGCAAGGTGCAATTCTGAAATTTTTTGCTTTTTCCTGCTCCTCTTAGCATGATAAAGAAGATTCAAAGAGAGTGAGATGCCAGCTCCTTTCATTCAGTCAGTAGCTTCAAACATTTCTGGTGTATGAATAACATGATGTTTTTCAATGGCAAAAATCAATGAATATTGTAAATGCACAAACAGTAATTTCTCCGCATTGCAAGGTGCAATTCTGAAATTTTTTGCTTTTTCCTGCTCCTCTTAGCATGATAAAGAAGATTCAAAGAGAGTGAGATGCCAGCTCCTTTCATTCAGTCAGTAGCTTCAAACATTTCTGGTATATGAATAACATGATGTTTTTCAATGGCAAAAATCAATGAATATTGTAAATGCACAAACAGTAATTTCTCCGCATTGCAAGGTGCAATTCTGAAATTTTTTGCTTTTTCCTGCTCCTCTTAGCATGATAAAGAAGATTCAAAGAGAGTGAGATGCCAGCTCCTTTCATTCAGTCAGTAGCTTCAATCATTTCTGGTATATGAATAACATGATGTTTTTCAATGGCAAAAATCAATGAATATTGTAAATGCACAAACAGTAATTTCTCCGCATTGCAAGGTGCAATTCTGAAATTTTTTGCTTTTTCCTGCTCCTCTTAGCATGATAAAGAAGATTCAAAGAGAGTGAGATGCCAGCTCCATTCATTCAGTCAGTAGCTTCAATCATTTCTGGACGTTTTTCAATGGCAAAAATCAATGAATATTGTAAATGCACAAACAGTAATTTCTCCGCATTGCAAGGTGCAATTCTGAAATTTTTTGCTTTTTCCTGCTCCTCTTAGCATGATAAAGAAGATTCAAAGAGAGTGAGATGCCAGCTCCTTTCATTCAGTCAGTAGCTTCAATCATTTCTGGTATATGAATAACATGATGTTTTTCAATGGCAAAAATCAATGAATATTGTAAATGCACAAACAGTAATTTCTCCGCATTGCAAGGTGCAATTCTGAAATTTTTTGCTTTTTCCTGCTCCTCTTAGCATGATAAACAAGATTCAAAGAGAGTGAGATGCCAGCTCCTTTCATTCAGTCAGTAGCTTCTATCATTTCTGGACGTTTTTCAATGGCAAAAATCAATGAATATTGTAAATGCACAAACAGTAATTTCTCCGCATTGCAAGGTGCAATTCTGAAATTTTTTGCTTTTTCCTGCTCCTCTTAGCATGATAAAGAAGATTCAAAGAGAGTGAGATGCCAGCTCCTTTCATTCAGTCAGTAGCTTCAAACATTTCTGGTATATGAATAACATGATGTTTTTCAATGGCAAAAATCAATGAATATTGTAAATGCACAAACAGTAATTTCTCCGCATTGCAAGGTGCAATTCTGAAATTTTATGCTTTTTCCTGCTCCTCTTAGCATGATAAAGAAGATTCAAAGAGAGTGAGATGCCAGCTCCTTTCATTCAGTCAGTAGCTTCAATCATTTCTGGACGTTTTTCAATGGCAAAAATCATTGAATATTGTAAATGCACAAACAGTAATTTCTCCGCATTGCAAGGTGCAATTCTGAAATTTTTTGCTTTTTCCTGCTCCTCTTAGCATGATAAAGAAGATTCAAAGAGAGTGAGATGCCAGCTCCTTTCATTCAGTCAGTAGCTTCAATCATTTCTGGTATATGAATAACATGATGTTTTTCAATGGCAAAAATCAATGAATATTGTAAATGCACAAACAGTAATTTCTCCGCATTGCAAGGTGCAATTCTGAAATTTTTTGCTTTTTCCTGCTCCTCTTAGCATGATAAACAAGATTCAAAGAGAGTGAGATGCCAGCTCCTTTCATTCAGTCAGTAGCTTCTATCATTTCTGGACGTTTTTCAATGGCAAAAATCAATGAATATTGTAAATGCACAAACAGTAATTTCTCCGCATTGCAAGGTGCAATTCTGAAATTTTTTGCTTTTTCCTGCTCCTCTTAGCATGATAAAGAAGATTCAAAGAGAGTGAGATGCCAGCTCCTTTCATTCAGTCAGTAGCTTCAAACATTTCTGGTATATGAATAACATGATGTTTTTCAATGGCAAAAATCAATGAATATTGTAAATGCACAAACAGTAATTTCTCCGCATTGCAAGGTGCAATTCTGAAATTTTTTGCTTTTTCCTGCTCCTCTTAGCATGATAAACAAGATTCAAAGAGAGTGAGATGCCAGCTCCTTTCATTCAGTCAGTAGCTTCAATCATTTCTGGACGTTTTTCAATGGCAAAAATCAATGAATATTGTAAATGCACAAACAGTAATTTCTCCGCATTGCAAGGTGCAATTCTGAAATTTTTTGCTTTTTCCTGCTCCTCTTAGCATGATAAAGAAGATTCAAAGAGAGTGAGATGCCAGCTCCTTTCATTCAGTCAGTAGCTTCAAACATTTCTGGTGTATGAATAACATGATGTTTTTCAATGGCAAAAATCAATGAATATTGTAAATGCACAAACAGTAATTTCTCCGCATTGCAAGGTGCAATTCTGAAATTTTTTGCTTTTTCCTGCTCCTCTTAGCATGATAAAGAAGATTCAAAGAGAGTGAGATGCCAGCTCCTTTCATTCAGTCAGTAGCTTCAATCATTTCTGGTATATGAATAACATGATGTTTTTCAATGGCAAAAATCAATGAATATTGTAAATGCACAAACAGTAATTTCTCCGCATTGCAAGGTGCAATTCTGAAATTTTTTGCTTTTTCCTGCTCCTCTTAGCATGATAAAGAAGATTCAAAGAGAGTGAGATGCCAGCTCCTTTCATTCAGTCAGTAGCTTCAAACATTTCTGGTATTTGAATAACATGATGTTTTTCAATGGCAAAAATCAATGAATATTGTAAATGCACAAACAGTAATTTCTCCGCATTGCAAGGTGCAATTCTGAAATTTTTTGCTTTTTCCTGCTCCTCTTAGCATGATAAACAAGATTCAAAGAGAGTGAGATGCCAGCTCCTTTCATTCAGTCAGTAGCTTCAATCATTTCTGGACGTTTTTCAATGGCAAAAATCAATGAATATTGTAAATGCACAAACAGTAATTTCTCCGCATTGCAAGGTGCAATTCTGAAATTTTTGCTTTTTCCTGCTCCTCTTAGCATGATAAAGAAGATTCAAAGAGAGTGAGATGCCAGCTCCTTTCATTCAGTCAGTAGCTTCAAACATTTCTGGTGTATGAATAACATGATGTTTTTCAATGGCAAAAATCAATGAATATTGTAAATGCACAAACAGTAATTTCTCCGCATTGCAAGGTGCAATTCTGAAATTTTTTGCTTTTTCCTGCTCCTCTTAGCATGATAAAGAAGATTCAAAGAGAGTGAGATGCCAGCTCCTTTCATTCAGTCAGTAGCTTCAATCATTTCTGGTATATGAATAACATGATGTTTTTCAATGGCAAAAATCAATGAATATTGTAAATGCACAAACAGTAATTTCTCCGCATTGCAAGGTGCAATTCTGAAATTTTTTGCTTTTTCCTGCTCCTCTTAGCATGATAAAGAAGATTCAAAGAGAGTGAGATGCCAGCTCCTTTCATTCAGTCAGTAGCTTCAATCATTTCTGGACGTTTTTCAATGGCAAAAATCAATGAATATTGTAAATGCACAAACAGTAATTTCTCCGCATTGCAAGGTGCAATTCTGAAATTTTTTGCTTTTTCCTGCTCCTCTTAGCATGATAAACAAGATTCAAAGAGAGTGAGATGCCAGCTCCTTTCATTCAGTCAGTAGCTTCAATCATTTCTGGACGTTTTTCAATGGCAAAAATCAATGAATATTGTAAATGCACAAACAGTAATTTCTCCGCATTGCAAGGTGCAATTCTGAAATTTTTTGCTTTTTCCTGCTCCTCTTAGCATGATAAAGAAGATTCAAAGAGAGTGAGATGCCAACTCCTTTCATTCAGTCAGTAGCTTCAAACATTTCTGGTATATGAATAACATGATGTTTTTCAATGGCAAAAATCAATGAATATTGTAAATGCACAAACAGTAATTTCTCCGCATTGCAAGGTGCAATTCTGAAATTTTTTGCTTTTTCCTGCTCCTCTTAGTATGATAAAGAAGATTCAAACAGAGTGAGATGCCAGCTCCTTTCATTCAGTCAGTAGCTTCAATCATTTCTGGACGTTTTTCAATGGCAAAAATCATTGAATATTGTAAATGCACAAACAGTAATTTCTCCGCATTGCAAGGTGCAATTCTGAAATTTTTTGCTTTTTCCTGCTCCTCTTAGCATGATAAAGTAGATTCAAAGAGAGTGAGATGCCAGCTCCTTTCATTCAGTCAGTAGCTTCAATCATTTCTGGTATATGAATAACATGATGTTTTTCAATGGCAAAAATCAATGAATATTGTAAATGCACAAACAGTAATTTCTCCGCATTGCAAGGTGCAATTCTGAAATTTTTTGCTTTTTCCTGCTCCTCTTAGCATGATAAAGAAGATTCAAAGAGAGTGAGATGCCAGCTCCTTTCATTCAGTCAGTAGCTTCAATCATTTCTGGACGTTTTTCAATGGCAAAAATCAATGAATATTGTAAATGCACAAACAGTAATTTCTCCGCATTGCAAGGTGCAATTCTGAAATTTTTTGCTTTTTCCTGCTCCTCTTAGCATGATAAAGAAGATTCAAAGAGAGTGAGATGCCAGCTCCTTTCATTCAGTCAGTAGCTTCAAACATTTCTGGTATATGAATAACATGATGTTTTTCAATGGCAAAAATCAATGAATATTGTAAATGCACAAACAGTAATTTCTCCGCATTGCAAGGTGCAATTCTGAAATTTTTTGCTTTTTCCTGCTCCTCTTAGCATGATAAAGAAGATTCAAAGAGAGTGAGATGCCAGCTCCTTTCATTCAGTCAGTAGCTTCAATCATTTCTGGACATTTTTCAATGGCAAAAATCATTGAATATTGTAAATGCACAAACAGTAATTTCTCCGCATTGCAAGGTGCAATTCTGAAATTTTTTGCTTTTTCCTGCTCCTCTTAGCATGATAAAGAAGATTCAAAGAGAGTGAGATGCCAGCTCCTTTCATTCAGTCAGTAGCTTCAATCATTTCTGGTATATGAATAACATGATGTTTTTCAATGGCAAAAATCAATGAATATTGTAAATGCACAAACAGTAATTTCTCCGCATTGCAAGGTGCAATTCTGAAATTTTTTGCTTTTTCCTGCTCCTCTTAGCATGATAAACAAGATTCAAAGAGAGTGAGATGCCAGCTCCTTTCATTCAGTCAGTAGCTTCTATCATTTCTGGACGTTTTTCAATGGCAAAAATCAATGAATATTGTAAATGCACAAACAGTAATTTCTCCGCATTGCAAGGTGCAATTCTGAAATTTTTTGCTTTTTCCTGCTCCTCTTAGCATGATAAAGAAGATTCAAAGAGAGTGAGATGCCAGCTCCTTTCATTCAGTCAGTAGCTTCAAACATTTCTGGTATATGAATAACATGATGTTTTTCAATGGCAAAAATCAATGAATATTGTAAATGCACAAACAGTAATTTCTCCGCATTGCAAGGTGCAATTCTGAAATTTTTTGCTTTTTCCTGCTCCTCTTAGCATGATAAAGAAGATTCAAAGAGAGTGAGATGCCAGCTCCTTTCATTCAGTCAGTAGCTTCAATCATTTCTGGACGTTTTTCAATGGCAAAAATCAATGAATATTGTAAATGCACAAACAGTAATTTCTCCGCATTGCAAGGTGCAATTCTGAAATTTTTTGCTTTTTCCTGCTCCTCTTAGCATGATAAACAAGATTCAAAGAGAGTGAGATGCCAGCTCCTTTCATTCAGTCAGTAGCTTCAATTATTTCTGGACGTTTTTCAATGGCAAAAATCAATGAATATTGTAAATGCACAAACAGTAATTTCTCCGCATTGCAAGGTGCAATTCTGAAATTTTTTGCTTTTTCCTGCTCCTCTTAGCATGATAAAGAAGATTCAAAGAGAGTGAGATGCCAGCTCCTTTCATTCAGTCAGTAGCTTCAAACATTTCTGGTATATGAATAACATGATGTTTTTCAATGGCAAAAATCAATGAATATTGTAAATGCACAAACAGTAATTTCTCCGCATTGCAAGGTGCAATTCTGAAATTTTTTGCTTTTTCCTGCTCCTCTTAGCATGATAAAGAAGACTCAAAGAGAGTGAGATGCCAGCTCCTTTCATTCAGTCAGTAGCTTCAATCATTTCTGGACATTTTTCAATGGCAAAAATCAATGAATATTGTAAATGCACAAACAGTAATTTCTCCGCATTGCAAGGTGCAATTCTGAAATTTTTTGCTTTTTCCTGCTCCTCTTAGCATGATAAAGAAGATTCAAAGAGAGTGAGATGCCAGCTCCTTTCATTCAGTCAGTAGCTTCAATCATTTCTGGACGTTTTTCAATGGCAAAAATCAATGAATATTGTAAATGCACAAAGAGTAATTTCTCCGCATTGCAAGGTGCAATTCTGAAATTTTTTGCTTTTTCCTGCTCCTCTTAGCATGATAAAGAAGATTCAAAGAGAGTGAGATGCCAGCTCCTTTCATTCAGTCAGTAGCTTCAAACATTTCTGGTATATGAATAACATGATGTTTTTCAATGGCAAAAATCAATGAATATTGTAAATGCACAAACAGTAATTTCTCCGCATTGCAAGGTGCAATTCTGAAATTTTTTGCTTTTTCCTGCTCCTCTTAGCATGATAAAGAAGATTCAAAGAGAGTGAGATGCCAGCTCCTTTCATTCAGTCAGTAGCTTCAATCATTTCTGGACGTTTTTCAATGGCAAAAATCATTGAATATTGTAAATGCACAAACAGTAATTTCTCCGCATTGCAAGGTGCAATTCTGAAATTTTTTGCTTTTTCCTGCTCCTCTTAGCATGATAAAGAAGATTCAAAGAGAGTGAGATGCCAGCTCCTTTCATTCAGTCAGTAGCTTCAATCATTTCTGGTATATGAATAACATGATGTTTTTCAATGGCAAAAATCAATGAATATTGTAAATGCACAAACAGTAATTTCTCCTCATTGCAAGGTGCAATTCTGAAATTTTTTGCGTTTTCCTGCTCCTCTTAGCATGATAAACAAGATTCAAAGAGAGTGAGATGCCAGCTCCTTTCATTCAGTCAGTAGCTTCAATCATTTCTGGACGTTTTTCAATGGCAAAAATCAATGAATATTGTAAATGCACAAACAGTAATTTCTCCGCATTGCAAGGTGCAATTCTGAAATTTTTTGCTTTTTCCTGCTCCTCTTAGCATGATAAAGAAGATTCAAAGAGAGTGAGATGCCAGCTCCTTTCATTCAGTCAGTAGCTTCAATCATTTCTGGACGTTTTTCAATGGCAAAAATCAATGAATATTGTAAATGCACAAACAGTAATTTCTCCGCATTGCAAGGTGCAATTCTGAAATTTTTTGCTTTTTCCTGCTCCTCTTAGCATGATAAACAAGATTCAAAGAGAGTGAGATGCCAGCTCCTTTCATTCAGTCAGTAGCTTCAATCATTTCTGGACGTTTTTCAATGGCAAAAATCAATGAATATTGTAAATGCACAAACAGTAATTTCTCCGCATTGCAAGGTGCAATTCTGAAATTTTTTGCTTTTTCCTGCTCCTCTTAGCATAATAAAGAAGATTCAAAGAGAGTGAGATGCCAGCTCCTTTCATTCAGTCAGTAGCTTCAAACATTTCTGGTGTATGAATAACATGATGTTTTTCAATGGCAAAAATCAATGAATATTGTAAATGCACAAACAGTAATTTCTCCGCATTGCAAGGTGCAATTCTGAAATTTTTTGCTTTTTCCTGCTCCTCTTAGCATGATAAAGAAGATTCAAAGAGAATGAGATGCCAGCTCCTTTCATTCAGTCAGTAGCTTCAATCATTTCTGGTATATGAATAACATGATGTTTTTCAATGGCAAAAATCAATGAATATTGTAAATGCACAAACAGTAATTTCTCCGCATTGCAAGGTGCAATTCTGAAATTTTTTGCTTTTTCCTGCTCCTCTTAGCATGATAAAGAAGATTCAAAGAGAGTGAGATGCCAGCTCCTTTCATTCAGTCAGTAGCTTCAATCATTTCTGGACGTTTTTCAATGGCAAAAATCAATGAATATTGTAAATGCACAAACAGTAATTTCTCCGCATTGCAAGGTGCAATTCTGAAATTTTTTGCTTTTTCCTGCTCCTCTTAGCATGATAAACAAGATTCAAAGAGAGTGAGATGCCAGCTCCTTTCATTCAGTCAGTAGCTTCAATCATTTCTGGACGTTTTTCAATGGCAAAAATCAATGAATATTGTAAATGCACAAACAGTAATTTCTCCGCATTGCAAGGTGCAATTCTGAAATTTTTTGCTTTTTCCTGCTCCTCTTAGCATGATAAAGAAGATTCAAAGAGAGTGAGATGCCAGCTCCTTTCATTCAGTCAGTAGCTTCAATCATTTCTGGTATATGAATAACATGATGTTTTTCAATGGCAAAAATCAATGAATATTGTAAATGCACAAACAGTAATTTCTCCTCATTGCAAGGTGCAATTCTGAAATTTTTTGCGTTTTCCTGCTCCTCTTAGCATGATAAACAAGATTCAAAGAGAGTGAGATGCCAGCTCCTTTCATTCAGTCAGTAGCTTCAATCATTTCTGGACGTTTTTCAATGGCAAAAATCAATGAATATTGTAAATGCACAAACAGTAATTTCTCCGCATTGCAAGGTGCAATTCTGAAATTTTTTGCTTTTTCCTGCTCCTCTTAGCATGATAAAGAAGATTCAAAGAGAGTGATATGCCAGCTCCTTTCATTCAGTCAGTAGCTTCAATCATTTCTGGACGTTTTTCAATGGCAAAAATCAATGAATATTGTAAATGCACAAACAGTAATTTCTCCGCATTGCAAGGTGCAATTCTGAAATTTTTTGCTTTTTCCTGCTTCTCTTAGCATGATAAACAAGATTCAAAGAGAGTGAGATGCCAGCTCCTTTCATTCAGTCAGTAGCTTCAATCATTTCTGGACGTTTTTCAATGGCAAAAATCAATGAATATTGTAAATGCACAAACAGTAATTTCTCCGCATTGCAAGGTGCAATTCTGAAATTTTTTGCTTTTTCCTGCTCCTCTTAGCATGATAAAGAAGATTCAAAGAGAGTGAGATGCCAGCTCCTTTCATTCAGTCAGTAGCTTCAAACATTTCTGGTGTATGAATAACATGATGTTTTTCAATGGCAAAAATCAATGAATATTGTAAATGCACAAACAGTAATTTCTCCGCATTGCAAGGTGCAATTCTGAAATTTTTTGCTTTTTCCTGCTCCTCTTAGCATGATAAAGAAGATTCAAAGAGAATGAGATGCCAGCTCCTTTCATTCAGTCAGTAGCTTCAATCATTTCTGGTATATGAATAACATGATGTTTTTCAATGGCAAAAATCAATGAATATTGTAAATGCACAAACAGTAATTTCTCCGCATTGCAAGGTGCAATTCTGAAATTTTTTGCTTTTTCCTGCTCCTCTTAGCATGATAAAGAAGATTCAAAGAGAGTGAGATGCCAGCTCCTTTCATTCAGTCAGTAGCTTCAATCATTTCTGGACGTTTTTCAATGGCAAAAATCAATGAATATTGTAAATGCACAAACAGTAATTTCTCCGCATTGCAAGGTGCAATTCTGAAATTTTTTGCTTTTTCCTGCTCCTCTTAGCATGATAAACAAGATTCAAAGAGAGTGAGATGCCAGCTCCTTTCATTCAGTCAGTAGCTTCAATCATTTCTGGACGTTTTTCAATGGCAAAAATCAATGAATATTGTAAATGCACAAACAGTAATTTCTCCGCATTGCAAGGTGCAATTCTGAAATTTTTTGCTTTTTCCTGCTCCTCTTAGCATGATAAAGAAGATTCAAAGAGAGTGAGATGCCAGCTCCTTTCATTCAGTCAGTAGCTTCAAACATTTCTGGTATATGAATAACATGATGTTTTTCAATGGCAAAAATCAATGAATATTGTAAATGCACAAACAGTAATTTCTCCGCATTGCAAGGTGCAATTCTGAAATTTTTTGCTTTTTCCTGCTCCTCTTAGCATGATAAAGAAGATTCAAAGAGAGTGAGATGCCAGCTCCTTTCATTCAGTCAGTAGCTTCAATCATTTCTGGACGTTTTTCAATGGCAAAAATCATTGAATATTGTAAATGCACAAACAGTAATTTCTCCGCATTGCAAGGTGCAATTCTGAAATTTTTTGCTTTTTCCTGCTCCTCTTAGCATGATAAAGTAGATTCAAAGAGAGTGAGATGCCAGCTCCTTTCATTCAGTCAGTAGCTTCAATCATTTCTGGTATATGAATAACATGATGTTTTTCAATGGCAAAAATCAATGAATATTGTAAATGCACAAACAGTAATTTCTCCGCATTGCAAGGTGCAATTCTGAAATTTTTTGCTTTTTCCTGCTCCTCTTAGCATGATAAAGAAGATTCAAAGAGAGTGAGATGCCAGCTCCTTTCATTCAGTCAGTAGCTTCAATCATTTCTGGACGTTTTTCAATGGCAAAAATCAATGAATATTGTAAATGCACAAACAGTAATTTCTCCGCATTGCAAGGTGCAATTCTGAAATTTTTTGCTTTTTCCTGCTCCTCTTAGCATGATAAAGAAGATTCAAAGAGAGTGAGATGCCAGCTCCTTTCATTCAGTCAGTAGCTTCAAACATTTCTGGTATATGAATAACATGATGTTTTTCAATGGCAAAAATCAATGAATATTGTAAATGCACAAACAGTAATTTCTCCGCATTGCAAGGTGCAATTCTGAAATTTTTTGCTTTTTCCTGCTCCTCTTAGCATGATAAAGAAGATTCAAAGAGAGTGAGATGCCAGCTCCTTTCATTCAGTCAGTAGCTTCAATCATTTCTGGACGTTTTTCAATGGCAAAAATCATTGAATATTGTAAATGCACAAACAGTAATTTCTCCGCATTGCAAGGTGCAATTCTGAAATTTTTTGCTTTTTCCTGCTCCTCTTAGCATGATAAAGAAGATTCAAAGAGAGTGAGATGCCAGCTCCTTTCATTCAGTCAGTAGCTTCAATCATTTCTGGTATATGAATAACATGATGTTTTTCAATGGCAAAAATCAATGAATATTGTAAATGCACAAACAGTAATTTCTCCGCATTGCAAGGTGCAATTCTGAAATTTTTTGCTTTTTCCTGCTCCTCTTAGCATGATAAACAAGATTCAAAGAGAGTGAGATGCCAGCTCCTTTCATTCAGTCAGTAGCTTCTATCATTTCTGGACGTTTTTCAATGGCAAAAATCAATGAATATTGTAAATGCACAAACAGTAATTTCTCCGCATTGCAAGGTGCAATTCTGAAATTTTTTGCTTTTTCCTGCTCCTCTTAGCATGATAAAGAAGATTCAAAGAGAGTGAGATGCCAGCTCCTTTCATTCAGTCAGTAGCTTCAAACATTTCTGGTATATGAATAACATGATGTTTTTCAATGGCAAAAATCAATGAATATTGTAAATGCACAAACAGTAATTTCTCCGCATTGCAAGGTGCAATTCTGAAATTTTTTGCTTTTTCCTGCTCCTCTTAGCATGATAAAGAAGATTCAAAGAGAGTGAGATGCCAGCTCCTTTCATTCAGTCAGTAGCTTCAATCATTTCTGGACGTTTTTCAATGGCAAAAATCAATGAATATTGTAAATGCACAAACAGTAATTTCTCCGCATTGCAAGGTGCAATTCTGAAATTTTTTGCTTTTTCCTGCTCCTCTTAGCATGATAAAGAAGATTCAAAGAGAGTGAGATGCCAGCTCCTTTCATTCAGTCAGTAGCTTCAATCATTTCTGGACGTTTTTCAATGGCAAAAATCAATGAATATTGTAAATGCACAAACAGTAATTTCTCCGCATTGCAAGGTGCAATTCTGAAATTTTTTGCTTTTTCCTGCTCCTCTTAGCATGATAAAGAAGATTCAAAGAGAGTGAGATGCCAGCTCCTTTCATTCAGTCAGTAGCTTCAAACATTTCTGGTATATGAATAACATGATGTTTTTCAATGGCAAAAATCAATGAATATTGTAAATGCACAAACAGTAATTTCTCCGCATTGCAAGGTGCAATTCTGAAATTTTTTGCTTTTTCCTGCTCCTCTTAGCATGATAAAGAAGATTCAAAGAGAGTGAGATGCCAGCTCCTTTCATTCAGTCAGTAGCTTCAATCATTTCTGGACATTTTTCAATGGCAAAAATCAATGAATATTGTAAATGCACAAACAGTAATTTCTCCGCATTGCAAGGTGCAATTCTGAAATTTTTTGCTTTTTCCTGCTCCTCTTAGCATGATAAAGAAGATTCAAAGAGAGTGAGATGCCAGCTCCTTTCATTCAGTCAGTAGCTTCAATCATTTCTGGACGTTTTTCAATGGCAAAAATCAATGAATATTGTAAATGCACAAAGAGTAATTTCTCCGCATTGCAAGGTGCAATTCTGAAATTTTTTGCTTTTTCCTGCTCCTCTTAGCATGATAAAGAAGATTCAAAGAAAGTGAGATGCCAGCTCCTTTCATTCAGTCAGTAGCTTCAAACATTTCTGGTATATGAATAACATGATGTTTTTCAATGGCAAAAATCAATGAATATTGTAAATGCACAAGCAGTAATTTCTCCGCATTGCAAGGTGCAATTCTGAAATTTTTTGCTTTTTCCTGCTCCTCTTAGCATGATAAAGAAGATTCAAAGAGAGTGAGATGCCAGCTCCTTTCATTCAGTCAGTAGCTTCAATCATTTCTGGACGTTTTTCAATGGCAAAAATCATTGAATATTGTAAATGCACAAACAGTAATTTCTACGCATTGCAAGGTGCAATTCTGAAATTTTTTGCTTTTTCCTGCTCCTCTTAGCATGATAAAGAAGATTCAAAGAGAGTGCGATGCCAGCTCCTTTCATTCAGTCAGTAGCTTCAATCATTTCTGGTATATGAATAACATGATGTTTTTCAATGGCAAAAATCAATGAATATTGTAAATGCACAAACAGTAATTTCTCCTCATTGCAAGGTGCAATTCTGAAATTTTTTGCGTTTTCCTGCTCCTCTTAGCATGATAAACAAGATTCAAAGAGAGTGAGATGCCAGCTCCTTTCATTCAGTCAGTAGCTTCAATCATTTCTGGACGTTTTTCAATGGCAAAAATCAATGAATATTGTAAATGCACAAACAGTAATTTCTCCGCATTGCAAGGTGCAATTCTGAAATTTTTTGCTTTTTCCTGCTCCTCTTAGCATGATAAAGAAGATTCAAAGAGAGTGAGATGCCAGCTCCTTTCATTCAGTCAGTAGCTTCAATCATTTCTGGACGTTTTTCCATGGCAAAAATCAATGAATATTGTAAATGCACAAACAGTAATTTCTCCGCATTGCAAGGTGCAATTCTGAAATTTTTTGCTTTTTCCTGCTCCTCTTAGCATGATAAACAAGATTCAAAGAGAGTGAGATGCCAGCTCCTTTCATTCAGTCAGTAGCTTCAATCATTTCTGGACGTTTTTCAATGGCAAAAATCAATGAATATTGTAAATGCACAAAGAGTAATTTCTCCGCATTGCAAGGTGCAATTCTGAAATTTTTTGCTTTTTCCTGCTCCTCTTAGCATGATAAACAAGATTCAAAGAGAGTGAGATGCCAGCTCCTTTCATTCAGTCAGTAGCTTCAATCATTTCTGGACGTTTTTCAATGGCAAAAATCAATGAATATTGTAAATGCACAAACAGTAATTTCTCCGCATTGCAAGGTGCAATTCTGAAATTTTTTGCTTTTTCCTGCTCCTCTTAGCATGATAAAGAAGATTCAAAGAGAGTGAGATGCCAGCTCCTTTCATTCAGTCAGTAGCTTCAATCATTTCTGGACGTTTTTCAATGGCAAAAATCAATGAATATTGTAAATGCACAAACAGTAATTTCTCCGCATTGCAAGGTGCAATTCTGAAATTTTTTGCTTTTTCCTGCTCCTCTTAGCATGATAAACAAGATTCAAAGAGAGTGAGATGCCAGCTCCTTTCATTCAGTCAGTAGCTTCAATCATTTCTGGACGTTTTTCAATGGCAAAAATCAATGAATATTGTAAATGCACAAACAGTAATTTCTCCGCATTGCAAGGTGCAATTCTGAAATTTTTTGCTTTTTCCTGCTCCTCTTAGCATGATAAAGAAGATTCAAAGAGAGTGAGATGCCAGCTCCTTTCATTCAGTCAGTAGCTTCAAACATTTCTGGTATATGAATAACGATGTTTTTCAATGGCAAAAATCAATGAATATTGTAAATGCACAAACAGTAATTTCTCCGCATTGCAAGGTGCAATTCTGAAATTTTTTGCTTTTTCCTGCTCCTCTTATCATGATAAAGAAGATTCAAAGAGAGTGAGATGCCAGCTCCTTTCATTCAGTCAGTAGCTTCAATCATTTCTGGACGTTTTTCAATGGCAAAAATCATTGAATATTGTAAATGCACAAACAGTAATTTCTCCGCATTGCAAGGTGCAATTCTGAAATTTTTTGCTTTTTCCTGCTCCTCTTAGCATGTTAAAGTAGATTCAAAGAGAGTGAGATGCCAGCTCCTTTCATTCAGTCAGTAGCTTCAATCATTTATGGTATATGATTAACATGATGTTTTTCAATGGCAAAAATCAATGAATATTGTAAATGCACAAACAGTAATTTCTCCGCATTGCAAGGTGCAATTCTGAAATTTTTTGCTTTTTCCTGCTCCTCTTAGCATGATAAAGAAGATTCAAAGAGAGTGAGATGCCAGCTCCTTTCATTCAGTCAGTAGCTTCAATCATTTCTGGACGTTTTTCAATGGCAAAAATCAATGAATATTGTAAATGCACAAACAGTAATTTCTCCGCATTGCAAGGTGCAATTCTGAAATTTTTTGCTTTTTCCTGCTCCTCTTAGCATGATAAAGAAGATTCAAAGAGAGTGAGATGCCAGCTCCTTTCATTCAGTCAGTAGCTTCAAACATTTCTGGTATATGAATAACATGATGTTTTTCAATGGCAAAAATCAATGAATATTGTAAATGCACAAACAGTAATTTCTCCGCATTGCAAGGTGCAATTCTGAAATTTTTTGCTTTTTCCTGCTCCTCTTAGCATGATAAAGAAGATTCAAAGAGAGTGAGATGCCAGCTCCTTTCATTCAGTCAGTAGCTTCAATCATTTCTGGACGTTTTTCAATGGCAAAAATCATTGAATATTGTAAATGCACAAACAGTAATTTCTCCGCATTGCAAGGTGCAATTCTGAAATTTTTTGCTTTTTCCTGCTCCTCTTAGCATGATAAAGAAGATTCAAAGAGAGTGAGATGCCAGCTCCTTTCATTCAGTCAGTAGCTTCAATCATTTCTGGTATATGAATAACATGATGTTTTTCAATGGCAAAAATCAATGAATATTGTAAATGCACAAACAGTAATTTCTCCGCATTGCAAGGTGCAATTCTGAAATTTTTTGCTTTTTCCTGCTCCTCTTAGCATGATAAACAAGATTCAAAGAGAGTGAGATGCCAGCTCCTTTCATTCAGTCAGTAGCTTCTATCATTTCTGGACGTTTTTCAATGGCAAAAATCAATGAATATTGTAAATGCACAAACAGTAATTTCTCCGCATTGCAAGGTGCAATTCTGAAATTTTTTGCTTTTTCCTGCTCCTCTTAGCATGATAAAGAAGATTCAAAGAGAGTGAGATGCCAGCTCCTTTCATTCAGTCAGTAGCTTCAAACATTTCTGGTATATGAATAACATGATGTTTTTCAATGGCAAAAATCAATGAATATTGTAAATGCACAAACAGTAATTTCTCCGCATTGCAAGGTGCAATTCTGAAATTTTTTGCTTTTTCCTGCTCCTCTTAGCATGATAAAGAAGATTCAAAGAGAGTGAGATGCCAGCTCCTTTCATTCAGTCAGTAGCTTCAATCATTTCTGGACGTTTTTCAATGGCAAAAATCATTGAATATTGTAAATGCACAAACAGTAATTTCTCCGCATTGCAAGGTGCAATTCTGAAATTTTTTGCTTTTTCCTGCTCCTCTTAGCATGATAAAGAAGATTCAAAGAGAGTGAGATGCCAGCTCCTTTCATTCAGTCAGTAGCTTCAATCATTTCTGGTACATGAATAACATGATGTTTTTCAATGGCAAAAATCAATGAATATTGTAAATGCACAAACAGTAATTTCTCCGCATTGCAAGGTGCAATTCTGAAATTTTTTGCTTTTTCCTGCTCCTCTTAGCATGATAAACAAGATTCAAAGAGAGTGAGATGCCAGCTCCTTTCATTCAGTCAGTAGCTTCTATCATTTCTGGACGTTTTTCAATGGCAAAAATCAATGAATATTGTAAATGCACAAACAGTAATTTCTCCGCATTGCAAGGTGCAATTCTGAAATTTTTTGCTTTTTCCTGCTCCTCTTAGCATGATAAAGAAGATTCAAAGAGAGTGAGATGCCAGCTCCTTTCATTCAGTCAGTAGCTTCAAACATTTCTGGTATATGAATAACATGATGTTTTTCAATGGCAAAAATCAATGAATATTGTAAATGCACAAACAGTAATTTCTCCGCATTGCAAGGTGCAATTCTGAAATTTTTTGCTTTTTCCTGCTCCTCTTAGCATGATAAAGAAGATTCAAAGAGAGTGAGATGCCAGCTCCTTTCATTCAGTCAGTAGCTTCAATCATTTCTGGACGTTT
Organism: Phyllobates terribilis; assembly: GCF_046119375.1. Lineage (NCBI taxonomy): Eukaryota > Metazoa > Chordata > Amphibia > Anura > Dendrobatidae > Phyllobates > Phyllobates terribilis. The sequence goes on along the minus strand of NW_027364650.1, from coordinate 73,445 downwards.
TTCAATGGCAAAAATCAATGAATATTGTAAATGCACAAACAGTAATTTCTCCGCATTGCAAGGTGCAATTCTGAAATTTTTTGCTTTTTCCTGCTCCTCTTAGCATGATAAACAAGATTCAAAGAGAGTGAGATGCCAGCTCCTTTCATTCAGTCAGTAGCTTCAATCATTTCTGGACGTTTTTCAATGGCAAAAATCAATGAATATTGTAAATGCACAAACAGTAATTTCTCCGCATTGCAAGGTGCAATTCTGAAATTTTTTGCTTTTTCCTGCTCCTCTTAGCATGATAAAGAAGATTCAAAGAGAGTGAGATGCCAGCTCCTTTCATTCAGTCAGTAGCTTCAAACATTTCTGGTATATGAATAACATGATGTTTTTCAATGGCAAAAATCAATGAATATTGTAAATGCACAAACAGTAATTTCTCCGCATTGCAAGGTGCAATTCTGAAATTTTTTGCTTTTTCCTGCTCCTCTTAGCATGATAAAGAAGATTCAAAGAGAGTGAGATGCCAGCTCCTTTCATTCAGTCAGTAGCTTCAATCATTTCTGGACATTTTTCAATGGCAAAAATCAATGAATATTGTAAATGCACAAACAGTAATTTCTCCGCATTGCAAGGTGCAATTCTGAAATTTTTTGCTTTTTCCTGCTCCTCTTAGCATGATAAAGAAGATTCAAAGAGAGTGAGATGCCAGCTCCTTTCATTCAGTCAGTAGCTTCAATCATTTCTGGACGTTTTTCAATGGCAAAAATCAATGAATATTGTAAATGCACAAAGAGTAATTTCTCCGCATTGCAAGGTGCAATTCTGAAATTTTTTGCTTTTTCCTGCTCCTCTTAGCATGATAAAGAAGATTCAAAGAGAGTGAGATGCCAGCTCCTTTCATTCAGTCAGTAGCTTCAAACATTTCTGGTATATGAATAACATGATGTTTTTCAATGGCAAAAATCAATGAATATTGTAAATGCACAAACAGTAATTTCTCCGCATTGCAAGGTGCAATTCTGAAATTTTTTGCTTTTTCCTGCTCCTCTTAGCATGATAAAGAAGATTCAAAGAGAGTGAGATGCCAGCTCCTTTCATTCAGTCAGTAGCTTCAATCATTTCTGGACGTTTTTCAATGGCAAAAATCATTGAATATTGTAAATGCACAAACAGTAATTTCTCCGCATTGCAAGGTGCAATTCTGAAATTTTTTGCTTTTTCCTGCTCCTCTTAGCATGATAAAGAAGATTCAAAGAGAGTGAGATGCCAGCTCCTTTCATTCAGTCAGTAGCTTCAATCATTTCTGGTATATGAATAACATGATGTTTTTCAATGGCAAAAATCAATGAATATTGTAAATGCACAAACAGTAATTTCTCCTCATTGCAAGGTGCAATTCTGAAATTTTTTGCGTTTTCCTGCTCCTCTTAGCATGATAAACAAGATTCAAAGAGAGTGAGATGCCAGCTCCTTTCATTCAGTCAGTAGCTTCAATCATTTCTGGACGTTTTTCAATGGCAAAAATCAATGAATATTGTAAATGCACAAACAGTAATTTCTCCACATTGCAAGGTGCAATTCTGAAATTTTTTGCTTTTTCCTGCTCCTCTTAGCATGATAAAGAAGATTCAAAGAGAGTGAGATGCCAGCTCCTTTCATTCAGTCAGTAGCTTCAATCATTTCTGGACGTTTTTCAATGGCAAAAATCAATGAATATTGTAAATGCACAAACAGTAATTTCTCCGCATTGCAAGGTGCAATTCTGAAATTTTTTGCTTTTTCCTGCTCCTCTTAGCATGATAAACAAGATTCAAAGAGAGTGAGATGCCAGCTCCTTTCATTCAGTCAGTAGCTTCAATCATTTCTGGACGTTTTTCAATGGCAAAAATCAATGAATATTGTAAATGCACAAAGAGTAATTTCTCCGCATTGCAAGGTGCAATTCTGAAATTTTTTGCTTTTTCCTGCTCCTCTTAGCATGATAAAGAAGATTCAAAGAGAGTGAGATGCCAGCTCCTTTCATTCAGTCAGTAGCTTCAATCATTTCTGGTATATGAATAACATGATGTTTTTCAATGGCAAAAATCAATGAATATTGTAAATGCACAAACAGTAATTTCTCCACATTGCAAGGTGCAATTCTGAAATTTTTTGCGTTTTCCTGCTCCTCTTAGCATGATAAACAAGATTCAAAGAGAGTGAGATGCCAGCTCCTTTCATTCAGTCAGTAGCTTCAATCATTTCTGGACGTTTTTCAATGGCAAAAATCAATGAATATTGTAAATGCACAAACAGTAATTTCTCCGCATTGCAAGGTGCAATTCTGAAATTTTTTGCTTTTTCCTGCTCCTCTTAGCATGATAAAGAAGATTCAAAGAGAGTGAGATGCCAGCTCCTTTCATTCAGTCAGTAGCTTCAATCATTTCTGGACGTTTTTCAATGGCAAAAATCAATGAATATTGTAAATGCACAAACAGTAATTTCTCCGCATTGCAAGGTGCAATTCTGAAATTTTTTGCTTTTTCCTGCTCCTCTTAGCATGATAAACAAGATTCAAAGAGAGTGAGATGCCAGCTCCTTTCATTCAGTCAGTAGCTTCAATCATTTCTGGACGTTTTTCAATGGCAAAAATCAATGAATATTGTAAATGCACAAACAGTAATTTCTCCGCATTGCAAGGTGCAATTCTGAAATTTTTTGCTTTTTCCTGCTCCTCTTAGCATGATAAAGAAGATTCAAAGAGAGTGAGATGCCAGCTCCTTTCATTCAGTCAGTAGCTTCAAACATTTCTGGTATATGAATAACGATGTTTTTCAATGGCAAAAATCAATGAATATTGTAAATGCACAAACAGTAATTTCTCCGCATTGCAAGGTGCAATTCTGAAATTTTTTGCTTTTTCCTGCTCCTCTTAGCATGATAAAGAAGATTCAAAGAGAGTGAGATGCCAGCTCCTTTCATTCAGTCAGTAGCTTCAATCATTTCTGGACGTTTTTCAATGGCAAAAATCATTGAATATTGTAAATGCACAAACAGTAATTTCTCCGCATTGCAAGGTGCAATTCTGAAATTTTTTGCTTTTTCCTGCTCCTCTTAGCATGATAAAGTAGATTCAAAGAGAGTGAGATGCCAGCTCCTTTCATTCAGTCAGTAGCTTCAATCATTTCTGGTATATGAATAACATGATGTTTTTCAATGGCAAAAATCAATGAATATTGTAAATGCACAAACAGTAATTTCTCCGCATTGCAAGGTGCAATTCTGAAATTTTTTGCTTTTTCCTGCTCCTCTTAGCATGATAAAGAAGATTCAAAGAGAGTGAGATGCCAGCTCCTTTCATTCAGTCAGTAGCTTCAATCATTTCTGGACGTTTTTCAATGGCAAAAATCAATGAATATTGTAAATGCACAAACAGTAATTTCTCCGCATTGCAAGGTGCAATTCTGAAATTTTTTGCTTTTTCCTGCTCCTCTTAGCATGATAAAGAAGATTCAAAGAGAGTGAGATGCCAGCTCCTTTCATTCAGTCAGTAGCTTCAAACATTTCTGGTATATGAATAACATGATGTTTTTCAATGGCAAAAATCAATGAATATTGTAAATGCACAAACAGTAATTTCTCCGCATTGCAAGGTGCAATTCTGAAATTTTTTGCTTTTTCCTGCTCCTCTTAGCATGATAAAGAAGATTCAAAGAGAGTGAGATGCCAGCTCCTTTCATTCAGTCAGTAGCTTCAATCATTTCTGGACGTTTTTCAATGGCAAAAATCAATGAATATTGTAAATGCACAAACAGTAATTTCTCCGCATTGCAAGGTGCAATTCTGAAATTTTTTGCTTTTTCCTGCTCCTCTTAGCATGATAAAGAAGATTCAAAGAGAGTGAGATGCCAGCTCCTTTCATTCAGTCAGTAGCTTCAATCATTTCTGGACGTTTTTCAATGGCAAAAATCAATGAATATTGTAAATGCACAAACAGTAATTTCTCCGCATTGCAAGGTGCAATTCTGAAATTTTTTGCTTTTTCCTGCTCCTCTTAGCATGATAAACAAGATTCAAAGAGAGTGAGATGCCAGCTCCTTTCATTCAGTCAGTAGCTTCAATCATTTCTGGACGTTTTTCAATGGCAAAAATCAATGAATATTGTAAATGCACAAACAGTAATTTCTCCGCATTGCAAGGTGCAATTCTGAAATTTTTTGCTTTTTCCTGCTCCTCTTAGCATGATAAAGAAGATTCAAAGAGAGTGAGATGCCAGCTCCTTTCATTCAGTCAGTAGCTTCAAACATTTCTGGTATATGAATAACATGATGTTTTTCAATGGCAAAAATCAATGAATATTGTAAATGCACAAACAGTAATTTCTCCGCATTGCAAGGTGCAATTCTGAAATTTTTTGCTTTTTCCTGCTCCTCTTATCATAATAAAGAAGATTCAAAGAGAGTGAGATGCCAGCTCCTTTCATTCAGTCAGTAGCTTCAATCATTTCTGGACGTTTTTCAATGGCAAAAATCATTGAATATTGTAAATGCACAAACAGTAATTTCTCCGCATTGCAAGGTGCAATTCTGAAATTTTTTGCTTTTTCCTGCTCCTCTTAGCATGATAAAGTAGATTCAAAGAGAGTGAGATGCCAGCTCCTTTCATTCAGTCAGTAGCTTCAATCATTTCTGGTATATGAATAACATGATGTTTTTCAATGGCAAAAATCAATGAATATTGTAAATGCACAAACAGTAATTTCTCCACATTGCAAGGTGCAATTCTGAAATTTTTTGCTTTTTCCTGCTCCTCTTAGCATGATAAAGAAGATTCAAAGAGAGTGAGATGCCAGCTCCTTTCATTCAGTCAGTAGCTTCATTTCTGGACGTTTTTCAATGGCAAAAATCAATGAATATTGTAAATGCACAAACAGTAATTTCTCCGCATTGCAAGGTGCAATTCTGAAATTTTTTGCTTTTTCCTGCTCCTCTTAGCATGATAAAGAAGATTCAAAGAGAGTGAGATGCCAGCTCCTTTCATTCAGTCAGTAGCTTCAAACATTTCTGGTATATGAATAACATGATGTTTTTCAATGGCAAAAATCAATGAATATTGTAAATGCACAAACAGTAATTTCTCCGCATTGCAAGGTGCAATTCTGAAATTTTTTGCTTTTTCCTGCTCCTCTTAGCATGATAAAGAAGATTCAGAGAGTGAGATGCCAGCTCCTTTCATTCAGTCAGTAGCTTCAATCATTTCTGGACGTTTTTCAATGGCAAAAATCATTGAATATTGTAAATGCACAAACAGTAATTTCTCCGCATTGCAAGGTGCAATTCTGAAATTTTTTGCTTTTTCCTGCTCCTCTTAGCATGATAAAGAAGATTCAAAGAGAGTGAGATGCCAGCTCCTTTCATTCAGTCAGTAGCTTCAATCATTTCTGGTATATGAATAACATGATGTTTTTCAATGGCAAAAATCAATGAATATTGTAAATGCACAAACAGTAATTTCTCCTCATTGCAAGGTGCAATTCTGAAATTTTTTGCGTTTTCCTGCTCCTCTTAGCATGATAAACAAGATTCAAAGAGAGTGAGATGCCAGCTCCTTTCATTCAGTCAGTAGCTTCAATCATTTCTGGACGTTTTTCAATGGCAAAAATCAATGAATATTGTAAATGCACAAACAGTAATTTCTCCACATTGCAAGGTGCAATTCTGAAATTTTTTGCTTTTTCCTGCTCCTCTTAGCATGATAAAGAAGATTCAAAGAGAGTGAGATGCCAGCTCCTTTCATTCAGTCAGTAGCTTCAATCATTTCTGGACGTTTTTCAATGGCAAAAATCAATGAATATTGTAAATGCACAAACAGTAATTTCTCCGCATTGCAAGGTGCAATTCTGAAATTTTTTGCTTTTTCCTGCTCCTCTTAGCATGATAAAGAAGATTCAAAGAGAGTGAGATGCCAGCTCCTTTCATTCAGTCAGTAGCTTCAATCATTTCTGGACGTTTTTCAATGGCAAAAATCATTGAATATTGTAAATGCACAAACAGTAATTTCTCCGCATTGCAAGGTGCAATTCTGAAATTTTTTGCTTTTTCCTGCTCCTCTTAGCATGATAAAGAAGATTCAAAGAGAGTGAGATGCCAGCTCCTTTCATTCAGTCAGTAGCTTCAATCATTTCTGGTATATGAATAACATGATGTTTTTCAATGGCAAAAATCAATGAATATTGTAAATGCACAAACAGTAATTTCTCCTCATTGCAAGGTGCAATTCTGAAATTTTTTGCGTTTTCCTGCTCCTCTTAGCATGATAAACAAGATTCAAAGAGAGTGAGATGCCAGCTCCTTTCATTCAGTCAGTAGCTTCAATCATTTCTGGACGTTTTTCAATGGCAAAAATCAATGAATATTGTAAATGCACAAACAGTAATTTCTCCACATTGCAAGGTGCAATTCTGAAATTTTTTGCTTTTTCCTGCTCCTCTTAGCATGATAAAGAAGATTCAAAGAGAGTGAGATGCCAGCTCCTTTCATTCAGTCAGTAGCTTCAATCATTTCTGGACGTTTTTCAATGGCAAAAATCAATGAATATTGTAAATGCACAAACAGTAATTTCTCCGCATTGCAAGGTGCAATTCTGAAATTTTTTGCTTTTTCCTGCTCCTCTTAGCATGATAAACAAGATTCAAAGAGAGTGAGATGCCAGCTCCTTTCATTCAGTCAGTAGCTTCAATCATTTCTGGACGTTTTTCAATGGCAAAAATCAATGAATATTGTAAATGCACAAAGAGTAATTTCTCCGCATTGCAAGGTGCAATTCTGAAATTTTTTGCTTTTTCCTGCTCCTCTTAGCATGATAAAGAAGATTCAAAGAGAGTGAGATGCCAGCTCCTTTCATTCAGTCAGTAGCTTCAATCATTTCTGGTATATGAATAACATGATGTTTTTCAATGGCAAAAATCAATGAATATTGTAAATGCACAAACAGTAATTTCTCCACATTGCAAGGTGCAATTCTGAAATTTTTTGCGTTTTCCTGCTCCTCTTAGCATGATAAACAAGATTCAAAGAGAGTGAGATGCCAGCTCCTTTCATTCAGTCAGTAGCTTCAATCATTTCTGGACGTTTTTCAATGGCAAAAATCAATGAATATTGTAAATGCACAAACAGTAATTTCTCCGCATTGCAAGGTGCAATTCTGAAATTTTTTGCTTTTTCCTGCTCCTCTTAGCATGATAAAGAAGATTCAAAGAGAGTGAGATGCCAGCTCCTTTCATTCAGTCAGTAGCTTCAATCATTTCTGGACGTTTTTCAATGGCAAAAATCAATGAATATTGTAAATGCACAAACAGTAATTTCTCCGCATTGCAAGGTGCAATTCTGAAATTTTTTGCTTTTTCCTGCTCCTCTTAGCATGATAAACAAGATTCAAAGAGAGTGAGATGCCAGCTCCTTTCATTCAGTCAGTAGCTTCAATCATTTCTGGACGTTTTTCAATGGCAAAAATCAATGAATATTGTAAATGCACAAACAGTAATTTCTCCGCATTGCAAGGTGCAATTCTGAAATTTTTTGCTTTTTCCTGCTCCTCTTAGCATGATAAAGAAGATTCAAAGAGAGTGAGATGCCAGCTCCTTTCATTCAGTCAGTAGCTTCAAACATTTCTGGTATATGAATAACATGATGTTTTTCAATGGCAAAAATCAATGAATATTGTAAATGCACAAACAGTAATTTCTCCGCATTGCAAGGTGCAATTCTGAAATTTTTTGCTTTTTCCTGCTCCTCTTAGCATGATAAAGAAGATTCAAAGAGAGTGAGATGCCAGCTCCTTTCATTCAGTCAGTAGCTTCAATCATTTCTGGACGTTTTTCAATGGCAAAAATCATTGAATATTGTAAATGCACAAACAGTAATTTCTCCGCATTGCAAGGTGCAATTCTGAAATTTTTTGCTTTTTCCTGCTCCTCTTAGCATGATAAAGTAGATTCAAAGAGAGTGAGATGCCAGCTCCTTTCATTCAGTCAGTAGCTTCAATCATTTCTGGTATATGAATAACATGATGTTTTTCAATGGCAAAAATCAATGAATATTGTAAATGCACAAACAGTAATTTCTCCGCATTGCAAGGTGCAATTCTGAAATTTTTTGCTTTTTCCTGCTCCTCTTAGCATGATAAAGAAGATTCAAAGAGAGTGAGATGCCAGCTCCTTTCATTCAGTCAGTAGCTTCAATCATTTCTGGACGTTTTTCAATGGCAAAAATCAATGAATATTGTAAATGCACAAACAGTAATTTCTCCGCATTGCAAGGTGCAATTCTGAAATTTTTTGCTTTTTCCTGCTCCTCTTAGCATGATAAAGAAGATTCAAAGAGAGTGAGATGCCAGCTCCTTTCATTCAGTCAGTAGCTTCAAACATTTCTGGTATATGAATAACATGATGTTTTTCAATGGCAAAAATCAATGAATATTGTAAATGCACAAACAGTAATTTCTCCGCATTGCAAGGTGCAATTCTGAAATTTTTTGCTTTTTCCTGCTCCTCTTAGCATGATAAAGAAGATTCAAAGAGAGTGAGATGCCAGCTCCTTTCATTCAGTCAGTAGCTTCAATCATTTCTGGACGTTTTTCAATGGCAAAAATCAATGAATATTGTAAATGCACAAACAGTAATTTCTCCGCATTGCAAGGTGCAATTCTGAAATTTTTTGCTTTTTCCTGCTCCTCTTAGCATGATAAAGAAGATTCAAAGAGAGTGAGATGCCAGCTCCTTTCATTCAGTCAGTAGCTTCAATCATTTCTGGACGTTTTTCAATGGCAAAAATCAATGAATATTGTAAATGCACAAACAGTAATTTCTCCGCATTGCAAGGTGCAATTCTGAAATTTTTTGCTTTTTCCTGCTCCTCTTAGCATGATAAACAAGATTCAAAGAGAGTGAGATGCCAGCTCCTTTCATTCAGTCAGTAGCTTCAATCATTTCTGGACGTTTTTCAATGGCAAAAATCAATGAATATTGTAAATGCACAAACAGTAATTTCTCCGCATTGCAAGGTGCAATTCTGAAATTTTTTGCTTTTTCCTGCTCCTCTTAGCATGATAAAGAAGATTCAAAGAGAGTGAGATGCCAGCTCCTTTCATTCAGTCAGTAGCTTCAAACATTTCTGGTATATGAATAACATGATGTTTTTCAATGGCAAAAATCAATGAATATTGTAAATGCACAAACAGTAATTTCTCCGCATTGCAAGGTGCAATTCTGAAATTTTTTGCTTTTTCCTGCTCCTCTTATCATAATAAAGAAGATTCAAAGAGAGTGAGATGCCAGCTCCTTTCATTCAGTCAGTAGCTTCAATCATTTCTGGACGTTTTTCAATGGCAAAAATCATTGAATATTGTAAATGCACAAACAGTAATTTCTCCGCATTGCAAGGTGCAATTCTGAAATTTTTTGCTTTTTCCTGCTCCTCTTAGCATGATAAAGTAGATTCAAAGAGAGTGAGATGCCAGCTCCTTTCATTCAGTCAGTAGCTTCAATCATTTCTGGTATATGAATAACATGATGTTTTTCAATGGCAAAAATCAATGAATATTGTAAATGCACAAACAGTAATTTCTCCGCATTGCAAGGTGCAATTCTGAAATTTTTTGCTTTTTCCTGCTCCTCTTAGCATGATAAAGAAGATTCAAAGAGAGTGAGATGCCAGCTCCTTTCATTCAGTCAGTAGCTTCATTTCTGGACGTTTTTCAATGGCAAAAATCAATGAATATTGTAAATGCACAAACAGTAATTTCTCCGTATTGCAAGGTGCAATTCTGAAATTTTTTGCTTTTTCCTGCTCCTCTTAGCATGATAAAGAAGATTCAAAGAGAGTGAGATGCCAGCTCCTTTCATTCAGTCAGTAGCTTCAAACATTTCTGGTATATGAATAACATGATGTTTTTCAATGGCAAAAATCAATGAATATTGTAAATGCACAAACAGTAATTTCTCCGCATTGCAAGGTGCAATTCTGAAATTTTTTGCTTTTTCCTGCTCCTCTTAGCATGATAAAGAAGATTCAGAGAGTGAGATGCCAGCTCCTTTCATTCAGTCAGTAGCTTCAATCATTTCTGGACGTTTTTCAATGGCAAAAATCATTGAATATTGTAAATGCACAAACAGTAATTTCTCCGCATTGCAAGGTGCAATTCTGAAATTTTTTGCTTTTTCCTGCTCCTCTTAGCATGATAAAGAAGATTCAAAGAGAGTGAGATGCCAGCTCCTTTCATTCAGTCAGTAGCTTCAATCATTTCTGGTATATGAATAACATGATGTTTTTCAATGGCAAAAATCAATGAATATTGTAAATGCACAAACAGTAATTTCTCCTCATTGCAAGGTGCAATTCTGAAATTTTTTGCGTTTTCCTGCTCCTCTTAGCATGATAAACAAGATTCAAAGAGAGTGAGATGCCAGCTCCTTTCATTCAGTCAGTAGCTTCAATCATTTCTGGACGTTTTTCAATGGCAAAAATCAATGAATATTGTAAATGCACAAACAGTAATTTCTCCACATTGCAAGGTGCAATTCTGAAATTTTTTGCTTTTTCCTGCTCCTCTTAGCATGATAAAGAAGATTCAAAGAGAGTGAGATGCCAGCTCCTTTCATTCAGTCAGTAGCTTCAATCATTTCTGGACGTTTTTCAATGGCAAAAATCAATGAATATTGTAAATGCACAAACAGTAATTTCTCCGCATTGCAAGGTGCAATTCTGAAATTTTTTGCTTTTTCCTGCTCCTCTTAGCATGATAAACAAGATTCAAAGAGAGTGAGATGCCAGCTCCTTTCATTCAGTCAGTAGCTTCAATCATTTCTGGACGTTTTTCAATGGCAAAAATCAATGAATATTGTAAATGCACAAAGAGTAATTTCTCCGCATTGCAAGGTGCAATTCTGAAATTTTTTGCTTTTTCCTGCTCCTCTTAGCATGATAAAGAAGATTCAAAGAGAGTGAGATGCCAGCTCCTTTCATTCAGTCAGTAGCTTCAATCATTTCTGGACGTTTTTCAATGGCAAAAATCAATGAATATTGTAAATGCACAAACAGTAATTTCTCCGCATTGCAAGGTGCAATTCTGAAATTTTTTGCTTTTTCCTGCTCCTCTTAGCATGATAAACAAGATTCAAAGAGAGTGAGATGCCAGCTCCTTTCATTCAGTCAGTAGCTTCAATCATTTCTGGACGTTTTTCAATGGCAAAAATCAATGAATATTGTAAATGCACAAAGAGTAATTTCTCCGCATTGCAAGGTGCAATTCTGAAATTTTTTGCTTTTTCCTGCTCCTCTTAGCATGATAAACAAGATTCAAAGAGAGTGAGATGCCAGCTCCTTTCATTCAGTCAGTAGCTTCAATCATTTCTGGACGTTTTTCAATGGCAAAAATCAATGAATATTGTAAATGCACAAACAGTAATTTCTCCGCATTGCAAGGTGCAATTCTGAAATTTTTTGCTTTTTCCTGCTCCTCTTAGCATGATAAAGAAGATTCAAAGAGAGTGAGATGCCAGCTCCTTTCATTCAGTCAGTAGCTTCAATCATTTCTGGACGTTTTTCAATGGCAAAAATCAATGAATATTGTAAATGCACAAACAGTAATTTCTCCGCATTGCAAGGTGCAATTCTGAAATTTTTTGCTTTTTCCTGCTCCTCTTAGCATGATAAACAAGATTCAAAGAGAGTGAGATGCCAGCTCCTTTCATTCAGTCAGTAGCTTCAATCATTTCTGGACGTTTTTCAATGGCAAAAATCAATGAATATTGTAAATGCACAAACAGTAATTTCTCCGCATTGCAAGGTGCAATTCTGAAATTTTTTGCTTTTTCCTGCTCCTCTTAGCATGATAAAGAAGATTCAAAGAGAGTGAGATGCCAGCTCCTTTCATTCAGTCAGTAGCTTCAAACATTTCTGGTATATGAATAACGATGTTTTTCAATGGCAAAAATCAATGAATATTGTAAATGCACAAACAGTAATTTCTCCGCATTGCAAGGTGCAATTCTGAAATTTTTTGCTTTTTCCTGCTCCTCTTATCATGATAAAGAAGATTCAAAGAGAGTGAGATGCCAGCTCCTTTCATTCAGTCAGTAGCTTCAATCATTTCTGGACGTTTTTCAATGGCAAAAATCATTGAATATTGTAAATGCACAAACAGTAATTTCTCCGCATTGCAAGGTGCAATTCTGAAATTTTTTGCTTTTTCCTGCTCCTCTTAGCATGTTAAAGTAGATTCAAAGAGAGTGAGATGCCAGCTCCTTTCATTCAGTCAGTAGCTTCAATCATTTATGGTATATGATTAACATGATGTTTTTCAATGGCAAAAATCAATGAATATTGTAAATGCACAAACAGTAATTTCTCCGCATTGCAAGGTGCAATTCTGAAATTTTTTGCTTTTTCCTGCTCCTCTTAGCATGATAAAGAAGATTCAAAGAGAGTGAGATGCCAGCTCCTTTCATTCAGTCAGTAGCTTCAATCATTTCTGGACGTTTTTCAATGGCAAAAATCAATGAATATTGTAAATGCACAAACAGTAATTTCTCCGCATTGCAAGGTGCAATTCTGAAATTTTTTGCTTTTTCCTGCTCCTCTTAGCATGATATAGAAGATTCAAAGAGAGTGAGATGCCAGCTCCTTTCATTCAGTCAGTAGCTTCAAACATTTCTGGTATATGAATAACATGATGTTTTTCAATGGCAAAAATCAATGAATATTGTAAATGCACAAACAGTAATTTCTCCGCATTGCAAGGTGCAATTCTGAAATTTTTTGCTTTTTCCTGCTCCTCTTAGCATGATAAAGAAGATTCAAAGAGAGTGAGATGCCAGCTCCTTTCATTCAGTCAGTAGCTTCAATCATTTCTGGACGTTTTTCAATGGCAAAAATCATTGAATATTGTAAATGCACAAACAGTAATTTCTCCGCATTGCAAGGTGCAATTCTGAAATTTTTTGCTTTTTCCTGCTCCTCTTAGCATGATAAAGAAGATTCAAAGAGAGTGAGATGCCAGCTCCTTTCATTCAGTCAGTAGCTTCAATCATTTCTGGTATATGAATAACATGATGTTTTTCAATGGCAAAAATCAATGAATATTGTAAATGCACAAACAGTAATTTCTCCGCATTGCAAGGTGCAATTCTGAAATTTTTTGCTTTTTCCTGCTCCTCTTAGCATGATAAACAAGATTCAAAGAGAGTGAGATGCCAGCTCCTTTCATTCAGTCAGTAGCTTCTATCATTTCTGGACGTTTTTCAATGGCAAAAATCAATGAATATTGTAAATGCACAAACAGTAATTTCTCCGCATTGCAAGGTGCAATTCTGAAATTTTTTGCTTTTTCCTGCTCCTCTTAGCATGATAAAGAAGATTCAAAGAGAGTGAGATGCCAGCTCCTTTCATTCAGTCAGTAGCTTCAAACATTTCTGGTATATGAATAACATGATGTTTTTCAATGGCAAAAATCAATGAATATTGTAAATGCACAAACAGTAATTTCTCCGCATTGCAAGGTGCAATTCTGAAATTTTTTGCTTTTTCCTGCTCCTCTTAGCATGATAAAGAAGATTCAAAGAGAGTGAGATGCCAGCTCCTTTCATTCAGTCAGTAGCTTCAATCATTTCTGGACGTTTTTCAATGGCAAAAATCATTGAATATTGTAAATGCACAAACAGTAATTTCTCCGCATTGCAAGGTGCAATTCTGAAATTTTTTGCTTTTTCCTGCTCCTCTTAGCATGATAAAGAAGATTCAAAGAGAGTGAGATGCCAGCTCCTTTCATTCAGTCAGTAGCTTCAATCATTTCTGGTACATGAATAACATGATGTTTTTCAATGGCAAAAATCAATGAATATTGTAAATGCACAAACAGTAATTTCTCCGCATTGCAAGGTGCAATTCTGAAATTTTTTGCTTTTTCCTGCTCCTCTTAGCATGATAAACAAGATTCAAAGAGAGTGAGATGCCAGCTCCTTTCATTCAGTCAGTAGCTTCTATCATTTCTGGACGTTTTTCAATGGCAAAAATCAATGAATATTGTAAATGCACAAACAGTAATTTCTCCGCATTGCAAGGTGCAATTCTGAAATTTTTTGCTTTTTCCTGCTCCTCTTAGCATGATAAAGAAGATTCAAAGAGAGTGAGATGCCAGCTCCTTTCATTCAGTCAGTAGCTTCAAACATTTCTGGTATATGAATAACATGATGTTTTTCAATGGCAAAAATCAATGAATATTGTAAATGCACAAACAGTAATTTCTCCGCATTGCAAGGTGCAATTCTGAAATTTTTTGCTTTTTCCTGCTCCTCTTAGCATGATAAAGAAGATTCAAAGAGAGTGAGATGCCAGCTCCTTTCATTCAGTCAGTAGCTTCAATCATTTCTGGACGTTTTTCAATGGCAAAAATCAATGAATATTGTAAATGCACAAACAGTAATTTCTCCGCATTGCAAGGTGCAATTCTGAAATTTTTTGCTTTTTCCTGCTCCTCTTAGCATGATAAACAAGATTCAAAGAGAGTGAGATGCCAGCTCCTTTCATTCAGTCAGTAGCTTCAATCATTTCTGGACGTTTTTCAATGGCAAAAATCAATGAATATTGTAAATGCACAAACAGTAATTTCTCCGCATTGCAAGGTGCAATTCTGAAATTTTTTGCTTTTTCCTGCTCCTCTTAGCATGATAAAGAAGATTCAAAGAGAGTGAGATGCCAGCTCCTTTCATTCAGTCAGTAGCTTCAAACATTTCTGGTATATGAATAACATGATGTTTTTCAATGGCAAAAATCAATGAATATTGTAAATGCACAAACAGTAATTTCTCCGCATTGCAAGGTGCAATTCTGAAATTTTTTGCTTTTTCCTGCTCCTCTTAGCATGATAAAGAAGATTCAAAGAGAGTGAGATGCCAGCTCCTTTCATTCAGTCAGTAGCTTCAATCATTTCTGGACATTTTTCAATGGCAAAAATCAATGAATATTGTAAATGCACAAACAGTAATTTCTCCGCATTGCAAGGTGCAATTCTGAAATTTTTTGCTTTTTCCTGCTCCTCTTAGCATGATAAAGAAGATTCAAAGAGAGTGAGATGCCAGCTCCTTTCATTCAGTCAGTAGCTTCAATCATTTCTGGACGTTTTTCAATGGCAAAAATCAATGAATATTGTAAATGCACAAAGAGTAATTTCTCCGCATTGCAAGGTGCAATTCTGAAATTTTTTGCTTTTTCCTGCTCCTCTTAGCATGATAAAGAAGATTCAAAGAGAGTGAGATGCCAGCTCCTTTCATTCAGTCAGTAGCTTCAAACATTTCTGGTATATGAATAACATGATGTTTTTCAATGGCAAAAATCAATGAATATTGTAAATGCACAAACAGTAATTTCTCCGCATTGCAAGGTGCAATTCTGAAATTTTTTGCTTTTTCCTGCTCCTCTTAGCATGATAAAGAAGATTCAAAGAGAGTGAGATGCCAGCTCCTTTCATTCAGTCAGTAGCTTCAATCATTTCTGGACGTTTTTCAATGGCAAAAATCATTGAATATTGTAAATGCACAAACAGTAATTTCTCCGCATTGCAAGGTGCAATTCTGAAATTTTTTGCTTTTTCCTGCTCCTCTTAGCATGATAAAGAAGATTCAAAGAGAGTGAGATGCCAGCTCCTTTCATTCAGTCAGTAGCTTCAATCATTTCTGGTATATGAATAACATGATGTTTTTCAATGGCAAAAATCAATGAATATTGTAAATGCACAAACAGTAATTTCTCCTCATTGCAAGGTGCAATTCTGAAATTTTTTGCGTTTTCCTGCTCCTCTTAGCATGATAAACAAGATTCAAAGAGAGTGAGATGCCAGCTCCTTTCATTCAGTCAGTAGCTTCAATCATTTCTGGACGTTTTTCAATGGCAAAAATCAATGAATATTGTAAATGCACAAACAGTAATTTCTCCACATTGCAAGGTGCAATTCTGAAATTTTTTGCTTTTTCCTGCTCCTCTTAGCATGATAAAGAAGATTCAAAGAGAGTGAGATGCCAGCTCCTTTCATTCAGTCAGTAGCTTCAATCATTTCTGGACGTTTTTCAATGGCAAAAATCAATGAATATTGTAAATGCACAAACAGTAATTTCTCCGCATTGCAAGGTGCAATTCTGAAATTTTTTGCTTTTTCCTGCTCCTCTTAGCATGATAAACAAGATTCAAAGAGAGTGAGATGCCAGCTCCTTTCATTCAGTCAGTAGCTTCAATCATTTCTGGACGTTTTTCAATGGCAAAAATCAATGAATATTGTAAATGCACAAAGAGTAATTTCTCCGCATTGCAAGGTGCAATTCTGAAATTTTTTGCTTTTTCCTGCTCCTCTTAGCATGATAAAGAAGATTCAAAGAGAGTGAGATGCCAGCTCCTTTCATTCAGTCAGTAGCTTCAATCATTTCTGGTATATGAATAACATGATGTTTTTCAATGGCAAAAATCAATGAATATTGTAAATGCACAAACAGTAATTTCTCCACATTGCAAGGTGCAATTCTGAAATTTTTTGCGTTTTCCTGCTCCTCTTAGCATGATAAACAAGATTCAAAGAGAGTGAGATGCCAGCTCCTTTCATTCAGTCAGTAGCTTCAATCATTTCTGGACGTTTTTCAATGGCAAAAATCAATGAATATTGTAAATGCACAAACAGTAATTTCTCCGCATTGCAAGGTGCAATTCTGAAATTTTTTGCTTTTTCCTGCTCCTCTTAGCATGATAAAGAAGATTCAAAGAGAGTGAGATGCCAGCTCCTTTCATTCAGTCAGTAGCTTCAATCATTTCTGGACGTTTTTCAATGGCAAAAATCAATGAATATTGTAAATGCACAAACAGTAATTTCTCCGCATTGCAAGGTGCAATTCTGAAATTTTTTGCTTTTTCCTGCTCCTCTTAGCATGATAAACAAGATTCAAAGAGAGTGAGATGCCAGCTCCTTTCATTCAGTCAGTAGCTTCAATCATTTCTGGACGTTTTTCAATGGCAAAAATCAATGAATATTGTAAATGCACAAACAGTAATTTCTCCGCATTGCAAGGTGCAATTCTGAAATTTTTTGCTTTTTCCTGCTCCTCTTAGCATGATAAAGAAGATTCAAAGAGAGTGAGATGCCAGCTCCTTTCATTCAGTCAGTAGCTTCAAACATTTCTGGTATATGAATAACATGATGTTTTTCAATGGCAAAAATCAATGAATATTGTAAATGCACAAACAGTAATTTCTCCGCATTGCAAGGTGCAATTCTGAAATTTTTTGCTTTTTCCTGCTCCTCTTAGCATGATAAAGAAGATTCAAAGAGAGTGAGATGCCAGCTCCTTTCATTCAGTCAGTAGCTTCAATCATTTCTGGACGTTTTTCAATGGCAAAAATCATTGAATATTGTAAATGCACAAACAGTAATTTCTCCGCATTGCAAGGTGCAATTCTGAAATTTTTTGCTTTTTCCTGCTCCTCTTAGCATGATAAAGTAGATTCAAAGAGAGTGAGATGCCAGCTCCTTTCATTCAGTCAGTAGCTTCAATCATTTCTGGTATATGAATAACATGATGTTTTTCAATGGCAAAAATCAATGAATATTGTAAATGCACAAACAGTAATTTCTCCGCATTGCAAGGTGCAATTCTGAAATTTTTTGCTTTTTCCTGCTCCTCTTAGCATGATAAAGAAGATTCAAAGAGAGTGAGATGCCAGCTCCTTTCATTCAGTCAGTAGCTTCAATCATTTCTGGACGTTTTTCAATGGCAAAAATCAATGAATATTGTAAATGCACAAACAGTAATTTCTCCGCATTGCAAGGTGCAATTCTGAAATTTTTTGCTTTTTCCTGCTCCTCTTAGCATGATAAAGAAGATTCAAAGAGAGTGAGATGCCAGCTCCTTTCATTCAGTCAGTAGCTTCAAACATTTCTGGTATATGAATAACATGATGTTTTTCAATGGCAAAAATCAATGAATATTGTAAATGCACAAACAGTAATTTCTCCGCATTGCAAGGTGCAATTCTGAAATTTTTTGATTTTTCCTGCTCCTCTTAGCATGATAAAGAAGATTCAAAGAGAGTGAGATGCCAGCTCCTTTCATTCAGTCAGTAGCTTCAATCATTTCTGGACGTTTTTCAATGGCAAAAATCAATGAATATTGTAAATGCACAAACAGTAATTTCTCCGCATTGCAAGGTGCAATTCTGAAATTTTTTGCTTTTTCCTGCTCCTCTTAGCATGATAAAGAAGATTCAAAGAGAGTGAGATGCCAGCTCCTTTCATTCAGTCAGTAGCTTCAATCATTTCTGGACGTTTTTCAATGGCAAAAATCAATGAATATTGTAAATGCACAAACAGTAATTTCTCCGCATTGCAAGGTGCAATTCTGAAATTTTTTGCTTTTTCCTGCTCCTCTTAGCATGATAAACAAGATTCAAAGAGAGTGAGATGCCAGCTCCTTTCATTCAGTCAGTAGCTTCAATCATTTCTGGACGTTTTTCAATGGCAAAAATCAATGAATATTGTAAATGCACAAACAGTAATTTCTCCGCATTGCAAGGTGCAATTCTGAAATTTTTTGCTTTTTCCTGCTCCTCTTAGCATGATAAAGAAGATTCAAAGAGAGTGAGATGCCAGCTCCTTTCATTCAGTCAGTAGCTTCAAACATTTCTGGTATATGAATAACATGATGTTTTTCAATGGCAAAAATCAATGAATATTGTAAATGCACAAACAGTAATTTCTCCGCATTGCAAGGTGCAATTCTGAAATTTTTTGCTTTTTCCTGCTCCTCTTATCATAATAAAGAAGATTCAAAGAGAGTGAGATGCCAGCTCCTTTCATTCAGTCAGTAGCTTCAATCATTTCTGGACGTTTTTCAATGGCAAAAATCATTGAATATTGTAAATGCACAAACAGTAATTTCTCCGCATTGCAAGGTGCAATTCTGAAATTTTTTGCTTTTTCCTGCTCCTCTTAGCATGATAAAGTAGATTCAAAGAGAGTGAGATGCCAGCTCCTTTCATTCAGTCAGTAGCTTCAATCATTTCTGGTATATGAATAACATGATGTTTTTCAATGGCAAAAATCAATGAATATTGTAAATGCACAAACAGTAATTTCTCCGCATTGCAAGGTGCAATTCTGAAATTTTTTGCTTTTTCCTGCTCCTCTTAGCATGATAAAGAAGATTCAAAGAGAGTGAGATGCCAGCTCCTTTCATTCAGTCAGTAGCTTCAATCATTTCTGGACGTTTTTCAATGGCAAAAATCAATGAATATTGTAAATGCACAAACAGTAATTTCTCCGCATTGCAAGGTGCAATTCTGAAATTTTTTGCTTTTTCCTGCTCCTCTTAGCATGATAAAGAAGATTCAAAGAGAGTGAGATGCCAGCTCCTTTCATTCAGTCAGTAGCTTCAAACATTTCTGGTATATGAATAACATGATGTTTTTCAATGGCAAAAATCAATGAATATTGTAAATGCACAAACAGTAATTTCTCCGCATTGCAAGGTGCAATTCTGAAATTTTTTGCTTTTTCCTGCTCCTCTTAGCATGATAAAGAAGATTCAGAGAGTGAGATGCCAGCTCCTTTCATTCAGTCAGTAGCTTCAATCATTTCTGGACGTTTTTCAATGGCAAAAATCATTGAATATTGTAAATGCACAAACAGTAATTTCTCCGCATTGCAAGGTGCAATTCTGAAATTTTTTGCTTTTTCCTGCTCCTCTTAGCATGATAAAGAAGATTCAAAGAGAGTGAGATGCCAGCTCCTTTCATTCAGTCAGTAGCTTCAATCATTTCTGGTATATGAATAACATGATGTTTTTCAATGGCAAAAATCAATGAATATTGTAAATGCACAAACAGTAATTTCTCCGCATTGCAAGGTGCAATTCTGAAATTTTTTGCTTTTTCCTGCTCCTCTTAGCATGATAAAGAAGATTCAAAGAGAGTGAGATGCCAGCTCCTTTCATTCAGTCAGTAGCTTCAATCATTTCTGGACGTTTTTCAATGGCAAAAATCAATGAATATTGTAAATGCACAAACAGTAATTTCTCCGCATTGCAAGGTGCAATTCTGAAATTTTTTGCTTTTTCCTGCTCCTCTTAGCATGATAAAGAAGATTCAAAGAGAGTGAGATGCCAGCTCCTTTCATTCAGTCAGTAGCTTCAAACATTTCTGGTATATGAATAACATGATGTTTTTCAATGGCAAAAATCAATGAATATTGTAAATGCACAAACAGTAATTTCTCCGCATTGCAAGGTGCAATTCTGAAATTTTTTGCTTTTTCCTGCTCCTCTTAGCATGATAAAGAAGATTCAGAGAGTGAGATGCCAGCTCCTTTCATTCAGTCAGTAGCTTCAATCATTTCTGGACGTTTTTCAATGGCAAAAATCATTGAATATTGTAAATGCACAAACAGTAATTTCTCCGCATTGCAAGGTGCAATTCTGAAATTTTTTGCTTTTTCCTGCTCCTCTTAGCATGATAAAGAAGATTCAAAGAGAGTGAGATGCCAGCTCCTTTCATTCAGTCAGTAGCTTCAATCATTTCTGGTATATGAATAACATGATGTTTTTCAATGGCAAAAATCAATGAATATTGTAAATGCACAAACAGTAATTTCTCCTCATTGCAAGGTGCAATTCTGAAATTTTTTGCGTTTTCCTGCTCCTCTTAGCATGATAAACAAGATTCAAAGAGAGTGAGATGCCAGCTCCTTTCATTCAGTCAGTAGCTTCAATCATTTCTGGACGTTTTTCAATGGCAAAAATCAATGAATATTGTAAATGCACAAACAGTAATTTCTCCACATTGCAAGGTGCAATTCTGAAATTTTTTGCTTTTTCCTGCTCCTCTTAGCATGATAAAGAAGATTCAAAGAGAGTGAGATGCCAGCTCCTTTCATTCAGTCAGTAGCTTCAATCATTTCTGGACATTTTTCAATGGCAAAAATCAATGAATATTGTAAATGCACAAACAGTAATTTCTCCGCATTGCAAGGTGCAATTCTGAAATTTTTTGCTTTTTCCTGCTCCTCTTAGCATGATAAAGAAGATTCAAAGAGAGTGAGATGCCAGCTCCTTTCATTCAGTCAGTAGCTTCAATCATTTCTGGACGTTTTTCAATGGCAAAAATCAATGAATATTGTAAATGCACAAAGAGTAATTTCTCCGCATTGCAAGGTGCAATTCTGAAATTTTTTGCTTTTTCCTGCTCCTCTTAGCATGATAAAGAAGATTCAAAGAGAGTGAGATGCCAGCTCCTTTCATTCAGTCAGTAGCTTCAAACATTTCTGGTATATGAATAACATGATGTTTTTCAATGGCAAAAATCAATGAATATTGTAAATGCACAAACAGTAATTTCTCCGCATTGCAAGGTGCAATTCTGAAATTTTTTGCTTTTTCCTGCTCCTCTTAGCATGATAAAGAAGATTCAAAGAGAGTGAGATGCCAGCTCCTTTCATTCAGTCAGTAGCTTCAATCATTTCTGGACGTTTTTCAATGGCAAAAATCATTGAATATTGTAAATGCACAAACAGTAATTTCTCCGCATTGCAAGGTGCAATTCTGAAATTTTTTGCTTTTTCCTGCTCCTCTTAGCATGATAAAGAAGATTCAAAGAGAGTGAGATGCCAGCTCCTTTCATTCAGTCAGTAGCTTCAATCATTTCTGGTATATGAATAACATGATGTTTTTCAATGGCAAAAATCAATGAATATTGTAAATGCACAAACAGTAATTTCTCCTCATTGCAAGGTGCAATTCTGAAATTTTTTGCGTTTTCCTGCTCCTCTTAGCATGATAAACAAGATTCAAAGAGAGTGAGATGCCAGCTCCTTTCATTCAGTCAGTAGCTTCAATCATTTCTGGACGTTTTTCAATGGCAAAAATCAATGAATATTGTAAATGCACAAACAGTAATTTCTCCACATTGCAAGGTGCAATTCTGAAATTTTTTGCTTTTTCCTGCTCCTCTTAGCATGATAAAGAAGATTCAAAGAGAGTGAGATGCCAGCTCCTTTCATTCAGTCAGTAGCTTCAATCATTTCTGGACGTTTTTCAATGGCAAAAATCAATGAATATTGTAAATGCACAAACAGTAATTTCTCCGCATTGCAAGGTGCAATTCTGAAATTTTTTGCTTTTTCCTGCTCCTCTTAGCATGATAAACAAGATTCAAAGAGAGTGAGATGCCAGCTCCTTTCATTCAGTCAGTAGCTTCAATCATTTCTGGACGTTTTTCAATGGCAAAAATCAATGAATATTGTAAATGCACAAAGAGTAATTTCTCCGCATTGCAAGGTGCAATTCTGAAATTTTTTGCTTTTTCCTGCTCCTCTTAGCATGATAAAGAAGATTCAAAGAGAGTGAGATGCCAGCTCCTTTCATTCAGTCAGTAGCTTCAATCATTTCTGGTATATGAATAACATGATGTTTTTCAATGGCAAAAATCAATGAATATTGTAAATGCACAAACAGTAATTTCTCCACATTGCAAGGTGCAATTCTGAAATTTTTTGCGTTTTCCTGCTCCTCTTAGCATGATAAACAAGATTCAAAGAGAGTGAGATGCCAGCTCCTTTCATTCAGTCAGTAGCTTCAATCATTTCTGGACGTTTTTCAATGGCAAAAATCAATGAATATTGTAAATGCACAAACAGTAATTTCTCCGCATTGCAAGGTGCAATTCTGAAATTTTTTGCTTTTTCCTGCTCCTCTTAGCATGATAAAGAAGATTCAAAGAGAGTGAGATGCCAGCTCCTTTCATTCAGTCAGTAGCTTCAATCATTTCTGGACGTTTTTCAATGGCAAAAATCAATGAATATTGTAAATGCACAAACAGTAATTTCTCCGCATTGCAAGGTGCAATTCTGAAATTTTTTGCTTTTTCCTGCTCCTCTTAGCATGATAAACAAGATTCAAAGAGAGTGAGATGCCAGCTCCTTTCATTCAGTCAGTAGCTTCAATCATTTCTGGACGTTTTTCAATGGCAAAAATCAATGAATATTGTAAATGCACAAACAGTAATTTCTCCGCATTGCAAGGTGCAATTCTGAAATTTTTTGCTTTTTCCTGCTCCTCTTAGCATGATAAAGAAGATTCAAAGAGAGTGAGATGCCAGCTCCTTTCATTCAGTCAGTAGCTTCAAACATTTCTGGTATATGAATAACATGATGTTTTTCAATGGCAAAAATCAATGAATATTGTAAATGCACAAACAGTAATTTCTCCGCATTGCAAGGTGCAATTCTGAAATTTTTTGCTTTTTCCTGCTCCTCTTAGCATGATAAAGAAGTTTCAAAGAGAGTGAGATGCCAGCTCCTTTCATTCAGTCAGTAGCTTCAATCATTTCTGGACGTTTTTCAATGGCAAAAATCATTGAATATTGTAAATGCACAAACAGTAATTTCTCCGCATTGCAAGGTGCAATTCTGAAATTTTTTGCTTTTTCCTGCTCCTCTTAGCATGATAAAGTAGATTCAAAGAGAGTGAGATGCCAGCTCCTTTCATTCAGTCAGTAGCTTCAATCATTTCTGGTATATGAATAACATGATGTTTTTCAATGGCAAAAATCAATGAATATTGTAAATGCACAAACAGTAATTTCTCCGCATTGCAAGGTGCAATTCTGAAATTTTTTGCTTTTTCCTGCTCCTCTTAGCATGATAAAGAAGATTCAAAGAGAGTGAGATGCCAGCTCCTTTCATTCAGTCAGTAGCTTCAATCATTTCTGGACGTTTTTCAATGGCAAAAATCAATGAATATTGTAAATGCACAAACAGTAATTTCTCCGCATTGCAAGGTGCAATTCTGAAATTTTTTGCTTTTTCCTGCTCCTCTTAGCATGATAAAGAAGATTCAAAGAGAGTGAGATGCCAGCTCCTTTCATTCAGTCAG
The DNA here is from genome assembly GCF_046119375.1 of Phyllobates terribilis. Classification (NCBI taxonomy): domain Eukaryota; kingdom Metazoa; phylum Chordata; class Amphibia; order Anura; family Dendrobatidae; genus Phyllobates; species Phyllobates terribilis. Next base: position 49,519 of record NW_027364650.1, on the reverse strand, counting down.
TAGCTTCAAACATTTCTGGTATATGAATAACATGATGTTTTTCAATGGCAAAAATCAATGAATATTGTAAATGCACAAACAGTAATTTCTCCGCATTGCAAGGTGCAATTCTGAAATTTTTTGATTTTTCCTGCTCCTCTTAGCATGATAAAGAAGATTCAAAGAGAGTGAGATGCCAGCTCCTTTCATTCAGTCAGTAGCTTCAATCATTTCTGGACGTTTTTCAATGGCAAAAATCAATGAATATTGTAAATGCACAAACAGTAATTTCTCCGCATTGCAAGGTGCAATTCTGAAATTTTTTGCTTTTTCCTGCTCCTCTTAGCATGATAAAGAAGATTCAAAGAGAGTGAGATGCCAGCTCCTTTCATTCAGTCAGTAGCTTCAATCATTTCTGGACGTTTTTCAATGGCAAAAATCAATGAATATTGTAAATGCACAAACAGTAATTTCTCCGCATTGCAAGGTGCAATTCTGAAATTTTTTGCTTTTTCCTGCTCCTCTTAGCATGATAAACAAGATTCAAAGAGAGTGAGATGCCAGCTCCTTTCATTCAGTCAGTAGCTTCAATCATTTCTGGACGTTTTTCAATGGCAAAAATCAATGAATATTGTAAATGCACAAACAGTAATTTCTCCGCATTGCAAGGTGCAATTCTGAAATTTTTTGCTTTTTCCTGCTCCTCTTAGCATGATAAAGAAGATTCAAAGAGAGTGAGATGCCAGCTCCTTTCATTCAGTCAGTAGCTTCAAACATTTCTGGTATATGAATAACATGATGTTTTTCAATGGCAAAAATCAATGAATATTGTAAATGCACAAACAGTAATTTCTCCGCATTGCAAGGTGCAATTCTGAAATTTTTTGCTTTTTCCTGCTCCTCTTATCATAATAAAGAAGATTCAAAGAGAGTGAGATGCCAGCTCCTTTCATTCAGTCAGTAGCTTCAATCATTTCTGGACGTTTTTCAATGGCAAAAATCATTGAATATTGTAAATGCACAAACAGTAATTTCTCCGCATTGCAAGGTGCAATTCTGAAATTTTTTGCTTTTTCCTGCTCCTCTTAGCATGATAAAGTAGATTCAAAGAGAGTGAGATGCCAGCTCCTTTCATTCAGTCAGTAGCTTCAATCATTTCTGGTATATGAATAACATGTTTTTCAATGGCAAAAATCAATGAATATTGTAAATGCACAAACAGTAATTTCTCCGCATTGCAAGGTGCAATTCTGAAATTTTTTGCTTTTTCCTGCTCCTCTTAGCATGATAAAGAAGATTCAAAGAGAGTGAGATGCCAGCTCCTTTCATTCAGTCAGTAGCTTCAATCATTTCTGGACGTTTTTCAATGGCAAAAATCAATGAATATTGTAAATGCACAAACAGTAATTTCTCCGCATTGCAAGGTGCAATTCTGAAATTTTTTGCTTTTTCCTGCTCCTCTTAGCATGATAAAGAAGATTCAAAGAGAGTGAGATGCCAGCTCCTTTCATTCAGTCAGTAGCTTCAAACATTTCTGGTATATGAATAACATGATGTTTTTCAATGGCAAAAATCAATGAATATTGTAAATGCACAAACAGTAATTTCTCCGCATTGCAAGGTGCAATTCTGAAATTTTTTGCTTTTTCCTGCTCCTCTTAGCATGATAAAGAAGATTCAGAGAGTGAGATGCCAGCTCCTTTCATTCAGTCAGTAGCTTCAATCATTTCTGGACGTTTTTCAATGGCAAAAATCATTGAATATTGTAAATGCACAAACAGTAATTTCTCCGCATTGCAAGGTGCAATTCTGAAATTTTTTGCTTTTTCCTGCTCCTCTTAGCATGATAAAGAAGATTCAAAGAGAGTGAGATGCCAGCTCCTTTCATTCAGTCAGTAGCTTCAATCATTTCTGGTATATGAATAACATGATGTTTTTCAATGGCAAAAATCAATGAATATTGTAAATGCACAAACAGTAATTTCTCCTCATTGCAAGGTGCAATTCTGAAATTTTTTGCGTTTTCCTGCTCCTCTTAGCATGATAAACAAGATTCAAAGAGAGTGAGATGCCAGCTCCTTTCATTCAGTCAGTAGCTTCAATCATTTCTGGACGTTTTTCAATGGCAAAAATCAATGAATATTGTAAATGCACAAACAGTAATTTCTCCACATTGCAAGGTGCAATTCTGAAATTTTTTGCTTTTTCCTGCTCCTCTTAGCATGATAAAGAAGATTCAAAGAGAGTGAGATGCCAGCTCCTTTCATTCAGTCAGTAGCTTCAATCATTTCTGGACGTTTTTCAATGGCAAAAATCAATGAATATTGTAAATGCACAAACAGTAATTTCTCCGCATTGCAAGGTGCAATTCTGAAATTTTTTGCTTTTTCCTGCTCCTCTTAGCATGATAAACAAGATTCAAAGAGAGTGAGATGCCAGCTCCTTTCATTCAGTCAGTAGCTTCAATCATTTCTGGACGTTTTTCAATGGCAAAAATCAATGAATATTGTAAATGCACAAACAGTAATTTCTCCGCATTGCAAGGTGCAATTCTGAAATTTTTTGCTTTTTCCTGCTCCTCTTAGCATGATAAAGAAGATTCAAAGAGAGTGAGATGCCAGCTCCTTTCATTCAGTCAGTAGCTTCAAACATTTCTGGTATATGAATAACATGATGTTTTTCAATGGCAAAAATCAATGAATATTGTAAATGCACAAACAGTAATTTCTCCGCATTGCAAGGTGCAATTCTGAAATTTTTTGCTTTTTCCTGCTCCTCTTAGCATGATAAAGAAGATTCAAAGAGAGTGAGATGCCAGCTCCTTTCATTCAGTCAGTAGCTTCAATCATTTCTGGACGTTTTTCAATGGCAAAAATCATTGAATATTGTAAATGCACAAACAGTAATTTCTCCGCATTGCAAGGTGCAATTCTGAAATTTTTTGCTTTTTCCTGCTCCTCTTAGCATGATAAAGTAGATTCAAAGAGAGTGAGATGCCAGCTCCTTTCATTCAGTCAGTAGCTTCAATCATTTCTGGTATATGAATAACATGATGTTTTTCAATGGCAAAAATCAATGAATATTGTAAATGCACAAACAGTAATTTCTCCGCATTGCAAGGTGCAATTCTGAAATTTTTTGCTTTTTCCTGCTCCTCTTAGCATGATAAAGAAGATTCAAAGAGAGTGAGATGCCAGCTCCTTTCATTCAGTCAGTAGCTTCAATCATTTCTGGACGTTTTTCAATGGCAAAAATCAATGAATATTGTAAATGCACAAACAGTAATTTCTCCGCATTGCAAGGTGCAATTCTGAAATTTTTTGCTTTTTCCTGCTCCTCTTAGCATGATAAAGAAGATTCAAAGAGAGTGAGATGCCAGCTCCTTTCATTCAGTCAGTAGCTTCAAACATTTCTGGTATATGAATAACATGATGTTTTTCAATGGCAAAAATCAATGAATATTGTAAATGCACAAACAGTAATTTCTCCGCATTGCAAGGTGCAATTCTGAAATTTTTTGATTTTTCCTGCTCCTCTTAGCATGATAAAGAAGATTCAAAGAGAGTGAGATGCCAGCTCCTTTCATTCAGTCAGTAGCTTCAATCATTTCTGGACGTTTTTCAATGGCAAAAATCAATGAATATTGTAAATGCACAAACAGTAATTTCTCCGCATTGCAAGGTGCAATTCTGAAATTTTTTGCTTTTTCCTGCTCCTCTTAGCATGATAAAGAAGATTCAAAGAGAGTGAGATGCCAGCTCCTTTCATTCAGTCAGTAGCTTCAATCATTTCTGGACGTTTTTCAATGGCAAAAATCAATGAATATTGTAAATGCACAAACAGTAATTTCTCCGCATTGCAAGGTGCAATTCTGAAATTTTTTGCTTTTTCCTGCTCCTCTTAGCATGATAAACAAGATTCAAAGAGAGTGAGATGCCAGCTCCTTTCATTCAGTCAGTAGCTTCAATCATTTCTGGACGTTTTTCAATGGCAAAAATCAATGAATATTGTAAATGCACAAACAGTAATTTCTCCGCATTGCAAGGTGCAATTCTGAAATTTTTTGCTTTTTCCTGCTCCTCTTAGCATGATAAAGAAGATTCAAAGAGAGTGAGATGCCAGCTCCTTTCATTCAGTCAGTAGCTTCAAACATTTCTGGTATATGAATAACATGATGTTTTTCAATGGCAAAAATCAATGAATATTGTAAATGCACAAACAGTAATTTCTCCGCATTGCAAGGTGCAATTCTGAAATTTTTTGCTTTTTCCTGCTCCTCTTATCATAATAAAGAAGATTCAAAGAGAGTGAGATGCCAGCTCCTTTCATTCAGTCAGTAGCTTCAATCATTTCTGGACGTTTTTCAATGGCAAAAATCATTGAATATTGTAAATGCACAAACAGTAATTTCTCCGCATTGCAAGGTGCAATTCTGAAATTTTTTGCTTTTTCCTGCTCCTCTTAGCATGATAAAGTAGATTCAAAGAGAGTGAGATGCCAGCTCCTTTCATTCAGTCAGTAGCTTCAATCATTTCTGGTATATGAATAACATGATGTTTTTCAATGGCAAAAATCAATGAATATTGTAAATGCACAAACAGTAATTTCTCCGCATTGCAAGGTGCAATTCTGAAATTTTTTGCTTTTTCCTGCTCCTCTTAGCATGATAAAGAAGATTCAAAGAGAGTGAGATGCCAGCTCCTTTCATTCAGTCAGTAGCTTCAATCATTTCTGGACGTTTTTCAATGGCAAAAATCAATGAATATTGTAAATGCACAAACAGTAATTTCTCCGCATTGCAAGGTGCAATTCTGAAATTTTTTGCTTTTTCCTGCTCCTCTTAGCATGATAAAGAAGATTCAAAGAGAGTGAGATACCAGCTCCTTTCATTCAGTCAGTAGCTTCAAACATTTCTGGTATATGAATAACATGATGTTTTTCAATGGCAAAAATCAATGAATATTGTAAATGCACAAACAGTAATTTCTCCGCATTGCAAGGTGCAATTCTGAAATTTTTTGCTTTTTCCTGCTCCTCTTAGCATGATAAAGAAGATTCAGAGAGTGAGATGCCAGCTCCTTTCATTCAGTCAGTAGCTTCAATCATTTCTGGACGTTTTTCAATGGCAAAAATCATTGAATATTGTAAATGCACAAACAGTAATTTCTCCGCATTGCAAGGTGCAATTCTGAAATTTTTTGCTTTTTCCTGCTCCTCTTAGCATGATAAAGAAGATTCAAAGAGAGTGAGATGCCAGCTCCTTTCATTCAGTCAGTAGCTTCAATCATTTCTGGTATATGAATAACATGATGTTTTTCAATGGCAAAAATCAATGAATATTGTAAATGCACAAACAGTAATTTCTCCTCATTGCAAGGTGCAATTCTGAAATTTTTTGCGTTTTCCTGCTCCTCTTAGCATGATAAACAAGATTCAAAGAGAGTGAGATGCCAGCTCCTTTCATTCAGTCAGTAGCTTCAATCATTTCTGGACGTTTTTCAATGGCAAAAATCAATGAATATTGTAAATGCACAAACAGTAATTTCTCCACATTGCAAGGTGCAATTCTGAAATTTTTTGCTTTTTCCTGCTCCTCTTAGCATGATAAAGAAGATTCAAAGAGAGTGAGATGCCAGCTCCTTTCATTCAGTCAGTAGCTTCAATCATTTCTGGACGTTTTTCAATGGCAAAAATCAATGAATATTGTAAATGCACAAACAGTAATTTCTCCGCATTGCAAGGTGCAATTCTGAAATTTTTTGCTTTTTCCTGCTCCTCTTAGCATGATAAACAAGATTCAAAGAGAGTGAGATGCCAGCTCCTTTCATTCAGTCAGTAGCTTCAATCATTTCTGGACGTTTTTCAATGGCAAAAATCAATGAATATTGTAAATGCACAAACAGTAATTTCTCCGCATTGCAAGGTGCAATTCTGAAATTTTTTGCTTTTTCCTGCTCCTCTTAGCATGATAAAGAAGATTCAAAGAGAGTGAGATGCCAGCTCCTTTCATTCAGTCAGTAGCTTCAATCATTTCTGGTATATGAATAACATGATGTTTTTCAATGGCAAAAATCAATGAATATTGTAAATGCACAAACAGTAATTTCTCCACATTGCAAGGTGCAATTCTGAAATTTTTTGCGTTTTCCTGCTCCTCTTAGCATGATAAACAAGATTCAAAGAGAGTGAGATGCCAGCTCCTTTCATTCAGTCAGTAGCTTCAATCATTTCTGGACGTTTTTCAATGGCAAAAATCAATGAATATTGTAAATGCACAAACAGTAATTTCTCCGCATTGCAAGGTGCAATTCTGAAATTTTTTGCTTTTTCCTGCTCCTCTTAGCATGATAAAGAAGATTCAAAGAGAGTGAGATGCCAGCTCCTTTCATTCAGTCAGTAGCTTCAATCATTTCTGGACGTTTTTCAATGGCAAAAATCAATGAATATTGTAAATGCACAAACAGTAATTTCTCCGCATTGCAAGGTGCAATTCTGAAATTTTTTGCTTTTTCCTGCTCCTCTTAGCATGATAAACAAGATTCAAAGAGAGTGAGATGCCAGCTCCTTTCATTCAGTCAGTAGCTTCAATCATTTCTGGACGTTTTTCAATGGCAAAAATCAATGAATATTGTAAATGCACAAACAGTAATTTCTCCGCATTGCAAGGTGCAATTCTGAAATTTTTTGCTTTTTCCTGCTCCTCTTAGCATGATAAAGAAGATTCAAAGAGAGTGAGATGCCAGCTCCTTTCATTCAGTCAGTAGCTTCAAACATTTCTGGTATATGAATAACATGATGTTTTTCAATGGCAAAAATCAATGAATATTGTAAATGCACAAACAGTAATTTCTCCGCATTGCAAGGTGCAATTCTGAAATTTTTTGCTTTTTCCTGCTCCTCTTAGCATGATAAAGAAGATTCAAAGAGAGTGAGATGCCAGCTCCTTTCATTCAGTCAGTAGCTTCAATCATTTCTGGACGTTTTTCAATGGCAAAAATCATTGAATATTGTAAATGCACAAACAGTAATTTCTCCGCATTGCAAGGTGCAATTCTGAAATTTTTTGCTTTTTCCTGCTCCTCTTAGCATGATAAAGTAGATTCAAAGAGAGTGAGATGCCAGCTCCTTTCATTCAGTCAGTAGCTTCAATCATTTCTGGTATATGAATAACATGATGTTTTTCAATGGCAAAAATCAATGAATATTGTAAATGCACAAACAGTAATTTCTCCGCATTGCAAGGTGCAATTCTGAAATTTTTTGCTTTTTCCTGCTCCTCTTAGCATGATAAAGAAGATTCAAAGAGAGTGAGATGCCAGCTCCTTTCATTCAGTCAGTAGCTTCAATCATTTCTGGACGTTTTTCAATGGCAAAAATCAATGAATATTGTAAATGCACAAACAGTAATTTCTCCGCATTGCAAGGTGCAATTCTGAAATTTTTTGCTTTTTCCTGCTCCTCTTAGCATGATAAAGAAGATTCAAAGAGAGTGAGATGCCAGCTCCTTTCATTCAGTCAGTAGCTTCAAACATTTCTGGTATATGAATAACATGATGTTTTTCAATGGCAAAAATCAATGAATATTGTAAATGCACAAACAGTAATTTCTCCGCATTGCAAGGTGCAATTCTGAAATTTTTTGCTTTTTCCTGCTCCTCTTAGCATGATAAAGAAGATTCAAAGAGAGTGAGATGCCAGCTCCTTTCATTCAGTCAGTAGCTTCAATCATTTCTGGACGTTTTTCAATGGCAAAAATCAATGAATATTGTAAATGCACAAACAGTAATTTCTCCGCATTGCAAGGTGCAATTCTGAAATTTTTTGCTTTTTCCTGCTCCTCTTAGCATGATAAAGAAGATTCAAAGAGAGTGAGATGCCAGCTCCTTTCATTCAGTCAGTAGCTTCAATCATTTCTGGACGTTTTTCAATGGCAAAAATCAATGAATATTGTAAATGCACAAACAGTAATTTCTCCGCATTGCAAGGTGCAATTCTGAAATTTTTTGCTTTTTCCTGCTCCTCTTAGCATGATAAACAAGATTCAAAGAGAGTGAGATGCCAGCTCCTTTCATTCAGTCAGTAGCTTCAATCATTTCTGGACGTTTTTCAATGGCAAAAATCAATGAATATTGTAAATGCACAAACAGTAATTTCTCCGCATTGCAAGGTGCAATTCTGAAATTTTTTGCTTTTTCCTGCTCCTCTTAGCATGATAAAGAAGATTCAAAGAGAGTGAGATGCCAGCTCCTTTCATTCAGTCAGTAGCTTCAAACATTTCTGGTATATGAATAACATGATGTTTTTCAATGGCAAAAATCAATGAATATTGTAAATGCACAAACAGTAATTTCTCCGCATTGCAAGGTGCAATTCTGAAATTTTTTGCTTTTTCCTGCTCCTCTTATCATAATAAAGAAGATTCAAAGAGAGTGAGATGCCAGCTCCTTTCATTCAGTCAGTAGCTTCAATCATTTCTGGACGTTTTTCAATGGCAAAAATCATTGAATATTGTAAATGCACAAACAGTAATTTCTCCGCATTGCAAGGTGCAATTCTGAAATTTTTTGCTTTTTCCTGCTCCTCTTAGCATGATAAAGTAGATTCAAAGAGAGTGAGATGCCAGCTCCTTTCATTCAGTCAGTAGCTTCAATCATTTCTGGTATATGAATAACATGATGTTTTTCAATGGCAAAAATCAATGAATATTGTAAATGCACAAACACTAATTTCTCCGCATTGCAAGGTGCAATTCTGAAATTTTTTGCTTTTTCCTGCTCCTCTTAGCATGATAAAGAAGATTCAAAGAGAGTGAGATGCCAGCTCCTTTCATTCAGTCAGTAGCTTCAATCATTTCTGGACGTTTTTCAATGGCAAAAATCAATGAATATTGTAAATGCACAAACAGTAATTTCTCCGCATTGCAAGGTGCAATTCTGAAATTTTTTGCTTTTTCCTGCTCCTCTTAGCATGATAAAGAAGATTCAAAGAGAGTGAGATGCCAGCTCCTTTCATTCAGTCAGTAGCTTCAAACATTTCTGGTATATGAATAACATGATGTTTTTCAATGGCAAAAATCAATGAATATTGTAAATGCACAAACAGTAATTTCTCCGCATTGCAAGGTGCAATTCTGAAATTTTTTGCTTTTTCCTGCTCCTCTTAGCATGATAAAGAAGATTCAGAGAGTGAGATGCCAGCTCCTTTCATTCAGTCAGTAGCTTCAATCATTTCTGGACGTTTTTCAATGGCAAAAATCATTGAATATTGTAAATGCACAAACAGTAATTTCTCCGCATTGCAAGGTGCAATTCTGAAATTTTTTGCTTTTTCCTGCTCCTCTTAGCATGATAAAGAAGATTCAAAGAGAGTGAGATGCCAGCTCCTTTCATTCAGTCAGTAGCTTCAATCATTTCTGGTATATGAATAACATGATGTTTTTCAATGGCAAAAATCAATGAATATTGTAAATGCACAAACAGTAATTTCTCCGCATTGCAAGGTGCAATTCTGAAATTTTTTGCTTTTTTCTGCTCCTCTTAGCATGATAAACAAGATTCAAAGAGAGTGAGATGCCAGCTCCTTTCATTCAGTCAGTAGCTTCTATCATTTCTGGACGTTTTTCAATGGCAAAAATCAATGAATATTGTAAATGCACAAACAGTAATTTCTCCGCATTGCAAGGTGCAATTCTGAAATTTTTTGCTTTTTCCTGCTCCTCTTAGCATGATAAAGAAGATTCAAAGAGAGTGAGATGCCAGCTCCTTTCATTCAGTCAGTAGCTTCAAACATTTCTGGTATATGAATAACATGATGTTTTTCAATGGCAAAAATCAATGAATATTGTAAATGCACAAACAGTAATTTCTCCGCATTGCAAGGTGCAATTCTGAAATTTTTTGCTTTTTCCTGCTCCTCTTAGCATGATAAAGAAGATTCAAAGAGAGTGAGATGCCAGCTCCTTTCATTCAGTCAGTAGCTTCAATCATTTCTGGACGTTTTTCAATGGCAAAAATCATTGAATATTGTAAATGCACAAACAGTAATTTCTCCGCATTGCAAGGTGCAATTCTGAAATTTTTTGCTTTTTCCTGCTCCTCTTAGCATGATAAAGAAGATTCAAAGAGAGTGAGATGCCAGCTCCTTTCATTCAGTCAGTAGCTTCAAACATTTCTGGTATATGAATAACATGATGTTTTTCAATGGCAAAAATCAATGAATATTGTAAATGCACAAACAGTAATTTCTCCGCATTGCAAGGTGCAATTCTGAAATTTTTTGCTTTTTCCTGCTCCTCTTAGCATGATAAAGAAGATTCAAAGAGAGTGAGATGCCAGCTCCTTTCATTCAGTCAGTAGCTTCAATCATTTCTGGACGTTTTTCAATGGCAAAAATCAATGAATATTGTAAATGCACAAACAGTAATTTCTCCGCATTGCAAGGTGCAATTCTGAAATTTTTTGCTTTTTCCTGCTCCTCTTAGCATGATAAACAAGATTCAAAGAGAGTGAGATGCCAGCTCCTTTCATTCAGTCAGTAGCTTCAATTATTTCTGGACGTTTTTCAATGGCAAAAATCAATGAATATTGTAAATGCACAAACAGTAATTTCTCCGCATTGCAAGGTGCAATTCTGAAATTTTTTGCTTTTTCCTGCTCCTCTTAGCATGATAAAGAAGATTCAAAGAGAGTGAGATGCCAGCTCCTTTCATTCAGTCAGTAGCTTCAAACATTTCTGGTATATGAATAACATGATGTTTTTCAATGGCAAAAATCAATGAATATTGTAAATGCACAAACAGTAATTTCTCCGCATTGCAAGGTGCAATTCTGAAATTTTTTGCTTTTTCCTGCTCCTCTTAGCATGATAAAGAAGATTCAAAGAGAGTGAGATGCCAGCTCCTTTCATTCAGTCAGTAGCTTCAATCATTTCTGGACATTTTTCAATGGCAAAAATCAATGAATATTGTAAATGCACAAACAGTAATTTCTCCGCATTGCAAGGTGCAATTCTGAAATTTTTTGCTTTTTCCTGCTCCTCTTAGCATGATAAAGAAGATTCAAAGAGAGTGAGATGCCAGCTCCTTTCATTCAGTCAGTAGCTTCAATCATTTCTGGACGTTTTTCAATGGCAAAAATCAATGAATATTGTAAATGCACAAAGAGTAATTTCTCCGCATTGCAAGGTGCAATTCTGAAATTTTTTGCTTTTTCCTGCTCCTCTTAGCATGATAAAGAAGATTCAAAGAGAGTGAGATGCCAGCTCCTTTCATTCAGTCAGTAGCTTCAATCATTTCTGGACGTTTTTCAATGGCAAAAATCAATGAATATTGTAAATGCACAAAGAGTAATTTCTCCGCATTGCAAGGTGCAATTCTGAAATTTTTTGCTTTTTCCTGCTCCTCTTAGCATGATAAAGAAGATTCAAAGAGAGTGAGATGCCAGCTCCTTTCATTCAGTCAGTAGCTTCAATCATTTCTGGACGTTTTTCAATGGCAAAAATCATTGAATATTGTAAATGCACAAACAGTAATTTCTCCGCATTGCAAGGTGCAATTCTGAAATTTTTTGCTTTTTCCTGCTCCTCTTAGCATGATAAAGAAGATTCAAAGAGAGTGAGATGCCAGCTCCTTTCATTCAGTCAGTAGCTTCAATCATTTCTGGTATATGAATAACATGATGTTTTTCAATGGCAAAAATCAATGAATATTGTAAATGCACAAACAGTAATTTCTCCTCATTGCAAGGTGCAATTCTGAAATTTTTTGCGTTTTCCTGCTCCTCTTAGCATGATAAACAAGATTCAAAGAGAGTGAGATGCCAGCTCCTTTCATTCAGTCAGTAGCTTCAATCATTTCTGGACGTTTTTCAATGGCAAAAATCAATGAATATTGTAAATGCACAAACAGTAATTTCTCCGCATTGCAAGGTGCAATTCTGAAATTTTTTGCTTTTTCCTGCTCCTCTTAGCATGATAAAGAAGATTCAAAGAGAGTGAGATGCCAGCTCCTTTCATTCAGTCAGTAGCTTCAATCATTTCTGGACGTTTTTCAATGGCAAAAATCATTGAATATTGTTAATGCACAAACAGTAATTTCTCCGCATTGCAAGGTGCAATTCTGAAATTTTTTGCTTTTTCCTGCTCCTCTTAGCATGATAAAGAAGATTCAAAGAGAGTGAGATGCCAGCTCCTTTCATTCAGTCAGTAGCTTCAATCATTTCTGGACGTTTTTCAATGGCAAAAATCAATGAATATTGTAAATGCACAAACAGTAATTTCTCCGCATTGCAAGGTGCAATTCTGAAATTTTTTGCTTTTTCCTGCTCCTCTTAGCATGATAAAGAAGATTCAAAGAGAGTGAGATGCCAGCTCCTTTCATTCAGTCAGTAGCTTCAATCATTTCTGGACGTTTTTCAATGGCAAAAATCATTGAATATTGTAAATGCACAAACAGTAATTTCTCCGCATTGCAAGGTGCAATTCTGAAATTTTTTGCTTTTTCCTGCTCCTCTTAGCATGATAAACAAGATTCAAAGAGAGTGAGATGCCAGCTCCTTTCATTCAGTCAGTAGCTTCAATCATTTCTGGACGTTTTTCAATGGCAAAAATCAATGAATATTGTAAATGCACAAACAGTAATTTCTCCGCATTGCAAGGTGCAATTCTGAAATTTTTTGCTTTTTCCTGCTCCTCTTAGCATGATAAAGAAGATTCAAAGAGAGTGAGATGCCAGCTCCTTTCATTCAGTCAGTAGCTTCAAACATTTCTGGTATATGAATAACATGATGTTTTTCAATGGCAAAAATCAATGAATATTGTAAATGCACAAACAGTAATTTCTCCGCATTGCAAGGTGCAATTCTGAAATTTTTTGCTTTTTCCTGCTCCTCTTAGCATGATAAAGAAGATTCAAAGAGAGTGAGATGCCAGCTCCTTTCATTCAGTCAGTAGCTTCAATCATTTCTGGACGTTTTTCAATGGCAAAAATCATTGAATATTGTAAATGCACAAACAGTAATTTCTCCGCATTGCAAGGTGCAATTCTGAAATTTTTTGCTTTTTCCTGCTCCTCTTAGCATGATAAAGAAGATTCAAAGAGAGTGAGATGCCAGCTCCTTTCATTCAGTCAGTAGCTTCAATCATTTCTGGTATATGAATAACATGATGTTTTTCAATGGCAAAAATCAATGAATATTGTAAATGCACAAACAGTAATTTCTCCGCATTGCAAGGTGCAATTCTGAAATTTTTTGCTTTTTCCTGCTCCTCTTAGCATGATAAACAAGATTCAAAGAGAGTGAGATGCCAGCTCCTTTCATTCAGTCAGTAGCTTCTATCATTTCTGGACGTTTTTCAATGGCAAAAATCAATGAATATTGTAAATGCACAAACAGTAATTTCTCCGCATTGCAAGGTGCAATTCTGAAATTTTTTGCTTTTTCCTGCTCCTCTTAGCATGATAAAGAAGATTCAAAGAGAGTGAGATGCCAGCTCCTTTCATTCAGTCAGTAGCTTCAAACATTTCTGGTATATGAATAACATGATGTTTTTCAATGGCAAAAATCAATGAATATTGTAAATGCACAAACAGTAATTTCTCCGCATTGCAAGGTGCAATTCTGAAATTTTTTGCTTTTTCCTGCTCCTCTTAGCATGATAAACAAGATTCAAAGAGAGTGAGATGCCAGCTCCTTTCATTCAGTCAGTAGCTTCAATCATTTCTGGACGTTTTTCAATGGCAAAAATCAATGAATATTGTAAATGCACAAACAGTAATTTCTCCGCATTGCAAGGTGCAATTTTGAAATTTTTTGCTTTTTCCTGCTCCTCTTAGCATGATAAAGAAGATTCAAAGAGAGTGAGATGCCAGCTCCTTTCATTCAGTCAGTAGCTTCAAACATTTCTGGTGTATGAATAACATGATGTTTTTCAATGGCAAAAATCAATGAATATTGTAAATGCACAAACAGTAATTTCTCCGCATTGCAAGGTGCAATTCTGAAATTTTTTGCTTTTTCCTGCTCCTCTTAGCATGATAAAGAAGATTCAAAGAGAGTGAGATGCCAGCTCCTTTCATTCAGTCAGTAGCTTCAATCATTTCTGGTATATGAATAACATGATGTTTTTCAATGGCAAAAATCAATGAATATTGTAAATGCACAAACAGTAATTTCTCCGCATTGCAAGGTGCAATTCTGAAATTTTTTGCTTTTTCCTGCTCCTCTTAGCATGATAAAGAAGATTCAAAGAGAGTGAGATGCCAGCTCCTTTCATTCAGTCAGTAGCTTCAATCATTTCTGGACGTTTTTCAATGGCAAAAATCAATGAATATTGTAAATGCACAAACAGTAATTTCTCCGCATTGCAAGGTGCAATTCTGAAATTCTTTGCTTTTTCCTGCTCCTCTTAGCATGATAAACAAGATTCAAAGAGAGTGAGATGCCAGCTCCTTTCATTCAGTCAGTAGCTTCAATCATTTCTGGACGTTTTTCAATGGCAAAAATCAATGAATATTGTAAATGCACAAACAGTAATTTCTCCGCATTGCAAGGTGCAATTCTGAAATTTTTTGCTTTTTCCTGCTCCTCTTAGCATGATAAAGAAGATTCAAAGAGAGTGAGATGCCAGCTCCTTTCATTCAGTCAGTAGCTTCAAACATTTCTGGTATATGAATAACATGATGTTTTTCAATGGCAAAAATCAATGAATATTGTAAATGCACAAACAGTAATTTCTCCGCATTGCAAGGTGCAATTCTGAAATTTTTTGCTTTTTCCTGCTCCTCTTAGCATGATAAAGAAGATTCAAAGAGAGTGAGATGCCAGCTCCTTTCATTCAGTCAGTAGCTTCAATCATTTCTGGACGTTTTTCAATGGCAAAAATCAATGAATATTGTAAATGCACAAACAGTAATTTCTCCGCATTGCAAGGTGCAATTCTGAAATTTTTTGCTTTTTCCTGCTCCTCTTAGCATGATAAAGAAGATTCAAAGAGAGTGAGATGCCAGCTCCTTTCATTCAGTCAGTAGCTTCAAACATTTCTGGTATATGAATAACATGATGTTTTTCAATGGCAAAAATCAATGAATATTGTAAATGCACAAACAGTAATTTCTCCGCATTGCAAGGTGCAATTCTGAAATTTTTTGCTTTTTCCTGCTCCTCTTAGCATGATAAAGAAGATTCAAAGAGAGTGAGATGCCAGCTCCTTTCATTCAGTCAGTAGCTTCAATCATTTCTGGACGTTTTTCAATGGCAAAAATCATTGAATATTGTAAATGCACAAACAGTAATTTCTCCGCATTGCAAGGTGCAATTCTGAAATTTTTTGCTTTTTCCTGCTCCTCTTAGCATGATAAAGAAGATTCAAAGAGAGTGAGATGCCAGCTCCTTTCATTCAGTCAGTAGCTTCAATCATTTCTGGTATATGAATAACATGATGTTTTTCAATGGCAAAAATCAATGAATATTGTAAATGCACAAACAGTAATTTCTCCGCATTGCAAGGTGCAATTCTGAAATTTTTTGCTTTTTCCTGCTCCTCTTAGCATGATAAACAAGATTCAAAGAGAGTGAGATGCCAGCTCCTTTCATTCAGTCAGTAGCTTCTATCATTTCTGGACGTTTTTCAATGGCAAAAATCAATGAATATTGTAAATGCACAAAGAGTAATTTCTCCGCATTGCAAGGTGCAATTCTGAAATTTTTTGCTTTTTCCTGCTCCTCTTAGCATGATAAAGAAGATTCAAAGAGAGTGAGATGCCAGCTCCTTTCATTCAGTCAGTAGCTTCAAACATTTCTGGTATATGAATAACATGATGTTTTTCAATGGCAAAAATCAATGAATATTGTAAATGCACAAACAGTAATTTCTCCGCATTGCAAGGTGCAATTCTGAAATTTTTTGCTTTTTCCTGCTCCTCTTAGCATGATAAAGAAGATTCAAAGAGAGTGAGATGCCAGCTCCTTTCATTCAGTCAGTAGCTTCAATCATTTCTGGACGTTTTTCAATGGCAAAAATCAATGAATATTGTAAATGCACAAACAGTAATTTCTCCGCATTGCAAGGTGCAATTCTGAAATTTTTTGCTTTTTCCTGCTCCTCTTAGCATGATAAACAAGATTCAAAGAGAGTGAGATGCCAGCTCCTTTCATTCAGTCAGTAGCTTCAATCATTTCTGGACGTTTTTCAATGGCAAAAATCAATGAATATTGTAAATGCACAAACAGTAATTTCTCCGCATTGCAAGGTGCAATTCTGAAATTTTTTGCTTTTTCCTGCTCCTCTTAGCATGATAAAGAAGATTCAAAGAGAGTGAGATGCCAGCTCCTTTCATTCAGTCAGTAGCTTCAATCATTTCTGGACGTTTTTCAATGGCAAAAATCAATGAATATTGTAAATGCACAAACAGTAATTTCTCCGCATTGCAAGGTGCAATTCTGAAATTTTTTGCTTTTTCCTGCTCCTCTTAGCATGATAAAGAAGATTCAAAGAGAGTGAGATGCCAGCTCCTTTCATTCAGTCAGTAGCTTCAATCATTTCTGGACGTTTTTCAATGGCAAAAATCAATGAATATTGTAAATGCACAAACAGTAATTTCTCCGCATTGCAAGGTGCAATTCTGAAATTTTTTGCTTTTTCCTGCTCCTCTTAGCATGATAAACAAGATTCAAAGAGAGTGAGATGCCAGCTCCTTTCATTCAGTCAGTAGCTTCAATCATTTCTGGACGTTTTTCAATGGCAAAAATCAATGAATATTGTAAATGCACAAACAGTAATTTCTCCGCATTGCAAGGTGCAATTCTGAAATTTTTTGCTTTTTCCTGCTCCTCTTAGCATGATAAAGAAGATTCAAAGAGAGTGAGATGCCAGCTCCTTTCATTCAGTCAGTAGCTTCAAACATTTCTGGTATATGAATAACATGATGTTTTTCAATGGCAAAAATCAATGAATATTGTAAATGCACAAACAGTAATTTCTCCGCATTGCAAGGTGCAATTCTGAAATTTTTTGCTTTTTCCTGCTCCTCTTATCATAATAAAGAAGATTCAAAGAGAGTGAGATGCCAGCTCCTTTCATTCAGTCAGTAGCTTCAATCATTTCTGGACGTTTTTCAATGGCAAAAATCATTGAATATTGTAAATGCACAAACAGTAATTTCTCCGCATTGCAAGGTGCAATTCTGAAATTTTTTGCTTTTTCCTGCTCCTCTTAGCATGATAAAGTAGATTCAAAGAGAGTGAGATGCCAGCTCCTTTCATTCAGTCAGTAGCTTCAATCATTTCTGGTATATGAATAACATGATGTTTTTCAATGGCAAAAATCAATGAATATTGTAAATGCACAAACACTAATTTCTCCGCATTGCAAGGTGCAATTCTGAAATTTTTTGCTTTTTCCTGCTCCTCTTAGCATGATAAAGAAGATTCAAAGAGAGTGAGATGCCAGCTCCTTTCATTCAGTCAGTAGCTTCAATCATTTCTGGACGTTTTTCAATGGCAAAAATCAATGAATATTGTAAATGCACAAACAGTAATTTCTCCGCATTGCAAGGTGCAATTCTGAAATTTTTTGCTTTTTCCTGCTCCTCTTAGCATGATAAAGAAGATTCAAAGAGAGTGAGATGCCAGCTCCTTTCATTCAGTCAGTAGCTTCAAACATTTCTGGTATATGAATAACATGATGTTTTTCAATGGCAAAAATCAATGAATATTGTAAATGCACAAACAGTAATTTCTCCGCATTGCAAGGTGCAATTCTGAAATTTTTTGCTTTTTCCTGCTCCTCTTAGCATGATAAAGAAGATTCAGAGAGTGAGATGCCAGCTCCTTTCATTCAGTCAGTAGCTTCAATCATTTCTGGACGTTTTTCAATGGCAAAAATCATTGAATATTGTAAATGCACAAACAGTAATTTCTCCGCATTGCAAGGTGCAATTCTGAAATTTTTTGCTTTTTCCTGCTCCTCTTAGCATGATAAAGAAGATTCAAAGAGAGTGAGATGCCAGCTCCTTTCATTCAGTCAGTAGCTTCAATCATTTCTGGTATATGAATAACATGATGTTTTTCAATGGCAAAAATCAATGAATATTGTAAATGCACAAACAGTAATTTCTCCGCATTGCAAGGTGCAATTCTGAAATTTTTTGCTTTTTTCTGCTCCTCTTAGCATGATAAACAAGATTCAAAGAGAGTGAGATGCCAGCTCCTTTCATTCAGTCAGTAGCTTCTATCATTTCTGGACGTTTTTCAATGGCAAAAATCAATGAATATTGTAAATGCACAAACAGTAATTTCTCCGCATTGCAAGGTGCAATTCTGAAATTTTTTGCTTTTTCCTGCTCCTCTTAGCATGATAAAGAAGATTCAAAGAGAGTGAGATGCCAGCTCCTTTCATTCAGTCAGTAGCTTCAAACATTTCTGGTATATGAATAACATGATGTTTTTCAATGGCAAAAATCAATGAATATTGTAAATGCACAAACAGTAATTTCTCCGCATTGCAAGGTGCAATTCTGAAATTTTTTGCTTTTTCCTGCTCCTCTTAGCATGATAAAGAAGATTCAAAGAGAGTGAGATGCCAGCTCCTTTCATTCAGTCAGTAGCTTCAATCATTTCTGGACGTTTTTCAATGGCAAAAATCATTGAATATTGTAAATGCACAAACAGTAATTTCTCCGCATTGCAAGGTGCAATTCTGAAATTTTTTGCTTTTTCCTGCTCCTCTTAGCATGATAAAGAAGATTCAAAGAGAGTGAGATGCCAGCTCCTTTCATTCAGTCAGTAGCTTCAAACATTTCTGGTATATGAATAACATGATGTTTTTCAATGGCAAAAATCAATGAATATTGTAAATGCACAAACAGTAATTTCTCCGCATTGCAAGGTGCAATTCTGAAATTTTTTGCTTTTTCCTGCTCCTCTTAGCATGATAAAGAAGATTCAAAGAGAGTGAGATGCCAGCTCCTTTCATTCAGTCAGTAGCTTCAATCATTTCTGGACGTTTTTCAATGGCAAAAATCAATGAATATTGTAAATGCACAAACAGTAATTTCTCCGCATTGCAAGGTGCAATTCTGAAATTTTTTGCTTTTTCCTGCTCCTCTTAGCATGATAAACAAGATTCAAAGAGAGTGAGATGCCAGCTCCTTTCATTCAGTCAGTAGCTTCAATTATTTCTGGACGTTTTTCAATGGCAAAAATCAATGAATATTGTAAATGCACAAACAGTAATTTCTCCGCATTGCAAGGTGCAATTCTGAAATTTTTTGCTTTTTCCTGCTCCTCTTAGCATGATAAAGAAGATTCAAAGAGAGTGAGATGCCAGCTCCTTTCATTCAGTCAGTAGCTTCAAACATTTCTGGTATATGAATAACATGATGTTTTTCAATGGCAAAAATCAATGAATATTGTAAATGCACAAACAGTAATTTCTCCGCATTGCAAGGTGCAATTCTGAAATTTTTTGCTTTTTCCTGCTCCTCTTAGCATGATAAAGAAGATTCAAAGAGAGTGAGATGCCAGCTCCTTTCATTCAGTCAGTAGCTTCAATCATTTCTGGACATTTTTCAATGGCAAAAATCAATGAATATTGTAAATGCACAAACAGTAATTTCTCCGCATTGCAAGGTGCAATTCTGAAATTTTTTGCTTTTTCCTGCTCCTCTTAGCATGATAAAGAAGATTCAAAGAGAGTGAGATGCCAGCTCCTTTCATTCAGTCAGTAGCTTCAATCATTTCTGGACGTTTTTCAATGGCAAAAATCAATGAATATTGTAAATGCACAAAGAGTAATTTCTCCGCATTGCAAGGTGCAATTCTGAAATTTTTTGCTTTTTCCTGCTCCTCTTAGCATGATAAAGAAGATTCAAAGAGAGTGAGATGCCAGCTCCTTTCATTCAGTCAGTAGCTTCAATCATTTCTGGACGTTTTTCAATGGCAAAAATCAATGAATATTGTAAATGCACAAAGAGTAATTTCTCCGCATTGCAAGGTGCAATTCTGAAATTTTTTGCTTTTTCCTGCTCCTCTTAGCATGATAAAGAAGATTCAAAGAGAGTGAGATGCCAGCTCCTTTCATTCAGTCAGTAGCTTCAATCATTTCTGGACGTTTTTCAATGGCAAAAATCATTGAATATTGTAAATGCACAAACAGTAATTTCTCCGCATTGCAAGGTGCAATTCTGAAATTTTTTGCTTTTTCCTGCTCCTCTTAGCATGATAAAGAAGATTCAAAGAGAGTGAGATGCCAGCTCCTTTCATTCAGTCAGTAGCTTCAATCATTTCTGGTATATGAATAACATGATGTTTTTCAATGGCAAAAATCAATGAATATTGTAAATGCACAAACAGTAATTTCTCCTCATTGCAAGGTGCAATTCTGAAATTTTTTGCGTTTTCCTGCTCCTCTTAGCATGATAAACAAGATTCAAAGAGAGTGAGATGCCAGCTCCTTTCATTCAGTCAGTAGCTTCAATCATTTCTGGACGTTTTTCAATGGCAAAAATCAATGAATATTGTAAATGCACAAACAGTAATTTCTCCGCATTGCAAGGTGCAATTCTGAAATTTTTTGCTTTTTCCTGCTCCTCTTAGCATGATAAAGAAGATTCAAAGAGAGTGAGATGCCAGCTCCTTTCATTCAGTCAGTAGCTTCAATCATTTCTGGACGTTTTTCAATGGCAAAAATCATTGAATATTGTTAATGCACAAACAGTAATTTCTCCGCATTGCAAGGTGCAATTCTGAAATTTTTTGCTTTTTCCTGCTCCTCTTAGCATGATAAAGAAGATTCAAAGAGAGTGAGATGCCAGCTCCTTTCATTCAGTCAGTAGCTTCAATCATTTCTGGACGTTTTTCAATGGCAAAAATCAATGAATATTGTAAATGCACAAACAGTAATTTCTCCGCATTGCAAGGTGCAATTCTGAAATTTTTTGCTTTTTCCTGCTCCTCTTAGCATGATAAAGAAGATTCAAAGAGAGTGAGATGCCAGCTCCTTTCATTCAGTCAGTAGCTTCAATCATTTCTGGACGTTTTTCAATGGCAAAAATCATTGAATATTGTAAATGCACAAACAGTAATTTCTCCGCATTGCAAGGTGCAATTCTGAAATTTTTTGCTTTTTCCTGCTCCTCTTAGCATGATAAACAAGATTCAAAGAGAGTGAGATGCCAGCTCCTTTCATTCAGTCAGTAGCTTCAATCATTTCTGGACGTTTTTCAATGGCAAAAATCAATGAATATTGTAAATGCACAAACAGTAATTTCTCCGCATTGCAAGGTGCAATTCTGAAATTTTTTGCTTTTTCCTGCTCCTCTTAGCATGATAAAGAAGATTCAAAGAGAGTGAGATGCCAGCTCCTTTCATTCAGTCAGTAGCTTCAAACATTTCTGGTATATGAATAACATGATGTTTTTCAATGGCAAAAATCAATGAATATTGTAAATGCACAAACAGTAATTTCTCCGCATTGCAAGGTGCAATTCTGAAATTTTTTGCTTTTTCCTGCTCCTCTTAGCATGATAAAGAAGATTCAAAGAGAGTGAGATGCCAGCTCCTTTCATTCAGTCAGTAGCTTCAATCATTTCTGGACGTTTTTCAATGGCAAAAATCATTGAATATTGTAAATGCACAAACAGTAATTTCTCCGCATTGCAAGGTGCAATTCTGAAATTTTTTGCTTTTTCCTGCTCCTCTTAGCATGATAAAGAAGATTCAAAGAGAGTGAGATGCCAGCTCCTTTCATTCAGTCAGTAGCTTCAATCATTTCTGGTATATGAATAACATGATGTTTTTCAATGGCAAAAATCAATGAATATTGTAAATGCACAAACAGTAATTTCTCCGCATTGCAAGGTGCAATTCTGAAATTTTTTGCTTTTTCCTGCTCCTCTTAGCATGATAAACAAGATTCAAAGAGAGTGAGATGCCAGCTCCTTTCATTCAGTCAGTAGCTTCTATCATTTCTGGACGTTTTTCAATGGCAAAAATCAATGAATATTGTAAATGCACAAACAGTAATTTCTCCGCATTGCAAGGTGCAATTCTGAAATTTTTTGCTTTTTCCTGCTCCTCTTAGCATGATAAAGAAGATTCAAAGAGAGTGAGATGCCAGCTCCTTTCATTCAGTCAGTAGCTTCAAACATTTCTGGTATATGAATAACATGATGTTTTTCAATGGCAAAAATCAATGAATATTGTAAATGCACAAACAGTAATTTCTCCGCATTGCAAGGTGCAATTCTGAAATTTTTTGCTTTTTCCTGCTCCTCTTAGCATGATAAACAAGATTCAAAGAGAGTGAGATGCCAGCTCCTTTCATTCAGTCAGTAGCTTCAATCATTTCTGGACGTTTTTCAATGGCAAAAATCAATGAATATTGTAAATGCACAAACAGTAATTTCTCCGCATTGCAAGGTGCAATTTTGAAATTTTTTGCTTTTTCCTGCTCCTCTTAGCATGATAAAGAAGATTCAAAGAGAGTGAGATGCCAGCTCCTTTCATTCAGTCAGTAGCTTCAAACATTTCTGGTGTATGAATAACATGATGTTTTTCAATGGCAAAAATCAATGAATATTGTAAATGCACAAACAGTAATTTCTCCGCATTGCAAGGTGCAATTCTGAAATTTTTTGCTTTTTCCTGCTCCTCTTAGCATGATAAAGAAGATTCAAAGAGAGTGAGATGCCAGCTCCTTTCATTCAGTCAGTAGCTTCAATCATTTCTGGTATATGAATAACATGATGTTTTTCAATGGCAAAAATCAATGAATATTGTAAATGCACAAACAGTAATTTCTCCGCATTGCAAGGTGCAATTCTGAAATTTTTTGCTTTTTCCTGCTCCTCTTAGCATGATAAAGAAGATTCAAAGAGAGTGAGATGCCAGCTCCTTTCATTCAGTCAGTAGCTTCAATCATTTCTGGACGTTTTTCAATGGCAAAAATCAATGAATATTGTAAATGCACAAACAGTAATTTCTCCGCATTGCAAGGTGCAATTCTGAAATTCTTTGCTTTTTCCTGCTCCTCTTAGCATGATAAACAAGATTCAAAGAGAGTGAGATGCCAGCTCCTTTCATTCAGTCAGTAGCTTCAATCATTTCTGGACGTTTTTCAATGGCAAAAATCAATGAATATTGTAAATGCACAAACAGTAATTTCTCCGCATTGCAAGGTGCAATTCCGAAATTTTTTGCTTTTTCCTGCTCCTCTTAGCATGATAAAGAAGATTCAAAGAGAGTGAGATGCCAGCTCCTTTCATTCAGTCAGTAGCTTCAAACATTTCTGGTATATGAATAACATGATGTTTTTCAATGGCAAAAATCAATGAATATTGTAAATGCACAAACAGTAATTTCTCCGCATTGCAAGGTGCAATTCTGAAATTTTTTGCTTTTTCCTGCTCCTCTTAGCATGATAAAGAAGATTCAAAGAGAGTGAGATGCCAGCTCCTTTCATTCAGTCAGTAGCTTCAATCATTTCTGGACGTTTTTCAATGGCAAAAATCAATGAATATTGTAAATGCACAAACAGTAATTTCTCCGCATTGCAAGGTGCAATTCTGAAATTTTTTGCTTTTTCCTGCTCCTCTTAGCATGATAAAGAAGATTCAAAGAGAGTGAGATGCCAGCTCCTTTCATTCAGTCAGTAGCTTCAAACATTTCTGGTATATGAATAACATGATGTTTTTCAATGGCAAAAATCAATGAATATTGTAAATGCACAAACAGTAATTTCTCCGCATTGCAAGGTGCAATTCTGAAATTTTTTGCTTTTTCCTGCTCCTCTTAGCATGATAAAGAAGATTCAAAGAGAGTGAGATGCCAGCTCCTTTCATTCAGTCAGTAGCTTCAATCATTTCTGGACGTTTTTCAATGGCAAAAATCATTGAATATTGTAAATGCACAAACAGTAATTTCTCCGCATTGCAAGGTGCAATTCTGAAATTTTTTGCTTTTTCCTGCTCCTCTTAGCATGATAAAGAAGATTCAAAGAGAGTGAGATGCCAGCTCCTTTCATTCAGTCAGTAGCTTCAATCATTTCTGGTATATGAATAACATGATGTTTTTCAATGGCAAAAATCAATGAATATTGTAAATGCACAAACAGTAATTTCTCCGCATTGCAAGGTGCAATTCTGAAATTTTTTGCTTTTTCCTGCTCCTCTTAGCATGATAAACAAGATTCAAAGAGAGTGAGATGCCAGCTCCTTTCATTCAGTCAGTAGCTTCTATCATTTCTGGACGTTTTTCAATGGCAAAAATCAATGAATATTGTAAATGCACAAAGAGTAATTTCTCCGCATTGCAAGGTGCAATTCTGAAATTTTTTGCTTTTTCCTGCTCCTCTTAGCATGATAAAGAAGATTCAAAGAGAGTGAGATGCCAGCTCCTTTCATTCAGTCAGTAGCTTCAAACATTTCTGGTATATGAATAACATGATGTTTTTCAATGGCAAAAATCAATGAATATTGTAAATGCACAAACAGTAATTTCTCCGCATTGCAAGGTGCAATTCTGAAATTTTTTGCTTTTTCCTGCTCCTCTTAGCATGATAAAGAAGATTCAAAGAGAGTGAGATGCCAGCTCCTTTCATTCAGTCAGTAGCTTCAATCATTTCTGGACGTTTTTCAATGGCAAAAATCAATGAATATTGTAAATGCACAAACAGTAATTTCTCCGCATTGCAAGGTGCAATTCTGAAATTTTTTGCTTTTTCCTGCTCCTCTTAGCATGATAAACAAGATTCAAAGAGAGTGAGATGCCAGCTCCTTTCATTCAGTCAGTAGCTTCAATCATTTCTGGACGTTTTTCAATGGCAAAAATCAATGAATATTGTAAATGCACAAACAGTAATTTCTCCGCATTGCAAGGTGCAATTCTGAAATTTTTTGCTTTTTCCTGCTCCTCTTAGCATGATAAAGAAGATTCAAAGAGAGTGAGATGCCAGCTCCTTTCATTCAGTCAGTAGCTTCAAACATTTCTGGTATATGAATAACTTGATGTTTTTCAATGGCAAAAATCAATGAATATTGTAAATGCACAAACAGTAATTTCTCCGCATTGCAAGGTGCAATTCTGAAATTTTTTGCTTTTTCCTGCTCCTCTTAGCATGATAAAGAAGATTCAAAGAGAGTGAGATGCCAGCTCCTTTCATTCAGTCAGTAGCTTCAATCATTTCTGGACATTTTTCAATGGCAAAAATCAATGAATATTGTAAATGCACAAACAGTAATTTCTCCGCATTGCAAGGTGCAATTCTGAAATTTTTTGCTTTTTCCTGCTCCTCTTAGCATGATAAAGAAGATTCAAAGAGAGTGAGATGCCAGCTCCTTTCATTCAGTCAGTAGCTTCAATCATTTCTGGACGTTTTTCAATGGCAAAAATCAATGAATATTGTAAATGCACAAAGAGTAATTTCTCCGCATTGCAAGGTGCAATTCTGAAATTTTTTGCTTTTTCCTGCTCCTCTTAGCATGATAAAGAAGATTCAAAGAGAGTGAGATGCCAGCTCCTTTCATTCAGTCAGTAGCTTCAAACATTTCTGGTATATGAATAACATGATGTTTTTCAATGGCAAAAATCAATGAATATTGTAAATGCACAAACAGTAATTTCTCCGCATTGCAAGGTGCAATTCTGAAATTTTTTGCTTTTTCCTGCTCCTCTTAGCATGATAAAGAAGATTCAAAGAGAGTGAGATGCCAGCTCCTTTCATTCAGTCAGTAGCTTCAATCATTTCTGGTATATGAATAACATGATGTTTTTCAATGGCAAAAATCAATGAATATTGTAAATGCACAAACAGTAATTTCTCCGCATTGCAAGGTGCAATTCTGAAATTTTTTGCTTTTTCCTGCTCCTCTTAGCATGATAAAGAAGATTCAAAGAGAGTGAGATGCCAGCTCCTTTCATTCAGTCAGTAGCTTCAATCATTTCTGGACGTTTTTCAATGGCAAAAATCAATGAATATTGTAAATGCACAAACAGTAATTTCTCCGCATTGCAAGGTGCAATTCTGAAATTCTTTGCTTTTTCCTGCTCCTCTTAGCATGATAAACAAGATTCAAAGAGAGTGAGATGCCAGCTCCTTTCATTCAGTCAGTAGCTTCAATCATTTCTGGACGTTTTTCAATGGCAAAAATCAATGAATATTGTAAATGCACAAACAGTAATTTCTCCGCATTGCAAGGTGCAATTCTGAAATTTTTTGCTTTTTCCTGCTCCTCTTAGCATGATAAAGAAGATTCAAAGAGAGTGAGATGCCAGCTCCTTTCATTCAGTCAGTAGCTTCAAACATTTCTTGTATATGAATAACATGATGTTTTTCAATGGCAAAAATCAATGAATATTGTAAATGCACAAACAGTAATTTCTCCGCATTGCAAGGTGCAATTCTGAAATTTTTTGCTTTTTCCTGCTCCTCTTAGCATGATAAAGAAGATTCAAAGAGAGTGAGATGCCAGCTCCTTTCATTCAGTCAGTAGCTTCAATCATTTCTGGACGTTTTTCAATGGCAAAAATCAATGAATATTGTAAATGCACAAACAGTAATTTCTCCGCATTGCAAGGTGCAATTCTGGAATTTTTTGCTTTTTCCTGCTCCTCTTAGCATGATAAAGAAGATTCAAAGAGAGTGAGATGCCAGCTCCTTTCATTCAGTCAGTAGCTTCAAACATTTCTGGTATATGAATAACATGATGTTTTTCAATGGCAAAAATCAATGAATATTGTAAATGCACAAACAGTAATTTCTCCGCATTGCAAGGTGCAATTCTGAAATTTTTTGCTTTTTCCTGCTCCTCTTAGCATGATAAAGAAGATTCAAAGAGAGTGAGATGCCAGCTCCTTTCATTCAGTCAGTAGCTTCAATCATTTCTGGACGTTTTTCAATGGCAAAAATCATTGAATATTGTAAATGCACAAACAGTAATTTCTCCGCATTGCAAGGTGCAATTCTGAAATTTTTTGCTTTTTCCTGCTCCTCTTAGCATGATAAAGAAGATTCAAAGAGAGTGAGATGCCAGCTCCTTTCATTCAGTCAGTAGCTTCAATCATTTCTGGTATATGAATAACATGATGTTTTTCAATGGCAAAAATCAATGAATATTGTAAATGCACAAACAGTAATTTCTCCGCATTGCAAGGTGCAATTCTGAAATTTTTTGCTTTTTCCTGCTCCTCTTAGCATGATAAACAAGATTCAAAGAGAGTGAGATGCCAGCTCCTTTCATTCAGTCAGTAGCTTCTATCATTTCTGGACGTTTTTCAATGGCAAAAATCAATGAATATTGTAAATGCACAAACAGTAATTTCTCCGCATTGCAAGGTGCAATTCTGAAATTTTTTGCTTTTTCCTGCTCCTCTTAGCATGATAAAGAAGATTCAAAGAGAGTGAGATGCCAGCTCCTTTCATTCAGTCAGTAGCTTCAAACATTTCTGGTATATGAATAACATGATGTTTTTCAATGGCAAAAATCAATGAATATTGTAAATGCACAAACAGTAATTTCTCCGCATTGCAAGGTGCAATTCTGAAATTTTTTGCTTTTTCCTGCTCCTCTTAGCATGATAAAGAAGATTCAAAGAGAGTGAGATGCCAGCTCCTTTCATTCAGTCAGTAGCTTCAATCATTTCTGGACGTTTTTCAATGGCAAAAATCAATGAATATTGTAAATGCACAAACAGTAATTTCTCCGCATTGCAAGGTGCAATTCTGAAATTTTTTGCTTTTTCCTGCTCCTCTTAGCATGATAAACAAGATTCAAAGAGAGTGAGATGCCAGCTCCTTTCATTCAGTCAGTAGCTTCAATCATTTCTGGACGTTTTTCAATGGCAAAAATCAATGAATATTGTAAATGCACAAACAGTAATTTCTCCGCATTGCAAGGTGCAATTCTGAAATTTTTTGCTTTTTCCTGCTCCTCTTAGCATGATAAAGAAGATTCAAAGAGAGTGAGATGCCAGCTCCTTTCATTCAGTCAGTAGCTTCAAACATTTCTGGTATATGAATAACATGATGTTTTTCAATGGCAAAAATCAATGAATATTGTAAATGCACAAACAGTAATTTCTCCGCATTGCAAGGTGCAATTCTGAAATTTTTTGCTTTTTCCTGCTCCTCTTAGCATGATAAAGAAGATTCAAAGAGAGTGAGATGCCAGCTCCTTTCATTCAGTCAGTAGCTTCATTCATTTCTGGACATTTTTCAATGGCAAAAATCAATGAATATTGTAAATGCACAAACAGTAATTTCTCCGCATTGCAAGGTGCAATTCTGAAATTTTTTGCTTTTTCCTGCTCCTCTTAGCATGATAAAGAAGATTCAAAGAGAGTGAGATGCCAGCTCCTTTCATTCAGTCAGTAGCTTCAATCATTTCTGGACGTTTTTCAATGGCAAAAATCAATGAATATTGTAAATGCACAAAGAGTAATTTCTCCGCATTGCAAGGTGCAATTCTGAAATTTTTTGCTTTTTCCTGCTCCTCTTAGCATGATAAAGAAGATTCAAAGAGAGTGAGATGCCAGCTCCTTTCATTCAGTCAGTAGCTTCAAACATTTCTGGTATATGAATAACATGATGTTTTTCAATGGCAAAAATCAATGAATATTGTAAATGCACAAACAGTAATTTCTCCGCATTGCAAGGTGCAATTCTGAAATTTTTTGCTTTTTCCTGCTCCTCTTAGCATGATAAAGAAGATTCAAAGAGAGTGAGATGCCAGCTCCTTTCATTCAGTCAGTAGCTTCAATCATTTCTGGACGTTTTTCAATGGCAAAAATCATTGAATATTGTAAATGCACAAACAGTAATTTCTCCGCATTGCAAGGTGCAATTCTGAAATTTTTTGCTTTTTCCTGCTCCTCTTAGCATGATAAAGAAGATTCAAAGAGAGTGAGATGCCAGCTCCTTTCATTCAGTCAGTAGCTTCAATCATTTCTGGTATATGAATAACATGATGTTTTTCAATGGCAAAAATCAATGAATATTGTAAATGCACAAACAGTAATTTCTCCTCATTGCAAGGTGCAATTCTGAAATTTTTTGCGTTTTCCTGCTCCTCTTAGCATGATAAACAAGATTCAAAGAGAGTGAGATGCCAGCTCCTTTCATTCAGTCAGTAGCTTCAATCATTTCTGGACGTTTTTCAATGGCAAAAATCATTGAATATTGTAAATGCACAAACAGTAATTTCTCCGCATTGCAAGGTGCAATTCTGAAATTTTTTGCTTTTTCCTGCTCCTCTTAGCATGATAAAGAAGATTCAAAGAGAGTGAGATGCCAGCTCCTTTCATTCAGTCAGTAGCTTCAATCATTTCTGGTATATGAATAACATGATGTTTTTCAATGGCAAAAATCAATGAATATTGTAAATGCACAAACAGTAATTTCTCCTCATTGCAAGGTGCAATTCTGAAATTTTTTGCGTTTTCCTGCTCCTCTTAGCATGATAAACAAGATTCAAAGAGAGTGAGATGCCAGCTCCTTTCATTCAGTCAGTAGCTTCAATCATTTCTGGACGTTTTTCAATGGCAAAAATCAATGAATATTGTAAATGCACAAACAGTAATTTCTCCGCATTGCAAGGTGCAATTCTGAAATTTTTTGCTTTTTCCTGCTCCTCTTAGCATGATAAAGAAGATTCAAAGAGAGTGAGATGCCAGCTCCTTTCATTCAGTCAGTAGCTTCAATCATTTCTGGACGTTTTTCAATGGCAAAAATCAATGAATATTGTAAATGCACAAACAGTAATTTCTCCGCATTGCAAGGTGCAATTCTGAAATTTTTTGCTTTTTCCTGCTCCTCTTAGCATGATAAAGAAGATTCAAAGAGAGTGAGATGCCAGCTCCTTTCATTCAGTCAGTAGCTTCAAACATTTCTGGTGTATGAATAACATGATGTTTTTCAATGGCAAAAATCAATGAATATTGTAAATGCACAAACAGTAATTTCTCCGCATTGCAAGGTGCAATTCTGAAATTTTTTGCTTTTTCCTGCTCCTCTTAGCATGATAAAGAAGATTCAAAGAGAGTGAGATGCCAGCTCCTTTCATTCAGTCAGTAGCTTCAAACATTTCTGGTATATGAATAACATGATGTTTTTCAATGGCAAAAATCAATGAATATTGTAAATGCACAAACAGTAATTTCTCCGCATTGCAAGGTGCAATTCTGAAATTTTTTGCTTTTTCCTGCTCCTCTTAGCATGATAAAGAAGATTCAAAGAGAGTGAGATGCCAGCTCCTTTCATTCAGTCAGTAGCTTCAATCATTTCTGGTATATGAATAACATGATGTTTTTCAATGGCAAAAATCAATGAATATTGTAAATGCACAAACAGTAATTTCTCCGCATTGCAAGGTGCAATTCTGAAATTTTTTGCTTTTTCCTGCTCCTCTTAGCATGATAAAGAAGATTCAAAGAGAGTGAGATGCCAGCTCCTTTCATTCAGTCAGTAGCTTCAATCATTTCTGGACGTTTTTCAATGGCAAAAATCAATGAATATTGTAAATGCACAAACAGTAATTTCTCCGCATTGCAAGGTGCAATTCTGAAATTTTTTGCTTTTTCCTGCTCCTCTTAGCATGATAAACAAGATTCAAAGAGAGTGAGATGCCAGCTCCTTTCATTCAGTCAGTAGCTTCAATCATTTCTGGACGTTTTTCAATGGCAAAAATCATTGAATATTGTAAATGCACAAACAGTAATTTCTCCGGATTGCAAGGTGCAATTCTGAAATTTTTTGCTTTTTCCTGCTCCTCTTAGCATGATAAAGAAGATTCAAAGAGAGTGAGATGCCAGCTCCTTTCATTCAGTCAGTAGCTTCAATCATTTCTGGTATATGAATAACATGATGTTTTTCAATGGCAAAAATCAATGAATATTGTAAATGCACAAACAGTAATTTCTCCGCATTGCAAGGTGCAATTCTGAAATTTTTTGCTTTTTCCTGCTCCTCTTAGCATGATAAACAAGATTCAAAGAGAGTGAGATGCCAGCTCCTTTCATTCAGTCAGTAGCTTCTATCATTTCTGGACGTTTTTCAATGGCAAAAATCAATGAATATTGTAAATGCACAAACAGTAATTTCTCCGCATTGCAAGGTGCAATTCTGAAATTTTTTGCTTTTTCCTGCTCCTCTTAGCATGATAAAGAAGATTCAAAGAGAGTGAGATGCCAGCTCCTTTCATTCAGTCAGTAGCTTCAAACATTTCTGGTATATGAATAACATGATGTTTTTCAATGGCAAAAATCAATGAATATTGTAAATGCACAAACAGTAATTTCTCCGCATTGCAAGGTGCAATTCTGAAATTTTTTGCTTTTTCCTGCTCCTCTTAGCATGATAAAGAAGATTCAAAGAGAGTGAGATGCCAGCTCCTTTCATTCAGTCAGTAGCTTCAATCATTTCTGGACGTTTTTCAATGGCAAAAATCATTGAATATTGTAAATGCACAAACAGTAATTTCTCCGCATTGCAAGGTGCAATTCTGAAATTTTTTGCTTTTTCCTGCTCCTCTTAGCATGATAAAGAAGATTCAAAGAGAGTGAGATGCCAGCTCCTTTCATTCAGTCAGTAGCTTCAATCATTTCTGGTATATGAATAACATGATGTTTTTCAATGGCAAAAATCAATGAATATTGTAAATGCACAAACAGTAATTTCTCCGCATTGCAAGGTGCAATTCTGAAATTTTTTGCTTTTTCCTGCTCCTCTTAGCATGATAAACAAGATTCAAAGAGAGTGAGATGCCAGCTCCTTTCATTCAGTCAGTAGCTTCTATCATTTCTGGACGTTTTTCAATGGCAAAAATCAATGAATATTGTAAATGCACAAACAGTAATTTCTCCGCATTGCAAGGTGCAATTCTGAAATTTTTTGCTTTTTCCTGCTCCTCTTAGCATGATAAAGAAGATTCAAAGAGAGTGAGATGCCAGCTCCTTTCATTCAGTCAGTAGCTTCAAACATTTCTGGTATATGAATAACATGATGTTTTTCAATGGCAAAAATCAATGAATATTGTAAATGCACAAACAGTAATTTCTCCGCATTGCAAGGTGCAATTCTGAAATTTTTTGCTTTTTCCTGCTCCTCTTAGCATGATAAAGAAGATTCAAAGAGAGTGAGATGCCAGCTCCTTTCATTCAGTCAGTAGCTTCAATCATTTCTGGACGTTTTTCAATGGCAAAAATCAATGAATATTGTAAATGCACAAACAGTAATTTCTCCGCATTGCAAGGTGCAATTCTGAAATTTTTTGCTTTTTCCTGCTCCTCTTAGCATGATAAACAAGATTCAAAGAGAGTGAGATGCCAGCTCCTTTCATTCAGTCAGTAGCTTCAATCATTTCTGGACGTTTTTCAATGGCAAAAATCAATGAATATTGTAAATGCACAAACAGTAATTTCTCCGCATTGCAAGGTGCAATTCTGAAATTTTTTGCTTTTTCCTGCTCCTCTTAGCATGATAAAGAAGATTCAAAGAGAGTGAGATGCCAGCTCCTTTCATTCAGTCAGTAGCTTCAAACATTTCTGGTATATGAATAACATGATGTTTTTCAATGGCAAAAATCAATGAATATTGTAAATGCACAAACAGTAATTTCTCCGCATTGCAAGGTGCAATTCTGAAATTTTTTGCTTTTTCCTGCTCCTCTTAGCATGATAAAGAAGATTCAAAGAGAGTGAGATGCCAGCTCCTTTCATTCAGTCAGTAGCTTCAATCATTTCTGGACATTTTTCAATGGCAAAAATCAATGAATATTGTAAATGCACAAACAGTAATTTCTCCGCATTGCAAGGTGCAATTCTGAAATTTTTTGCTTTTTCCTGCTCCTCTTAGCATGATAAAGAAGATTCAAAGAGAGTGAGATGCCAGCTCCTTTCATTCAGTCAGTAGCTTCAATCATTTCTGGACGTTTTTCAATGGCAAAAATCAATGAATATTGTAAATGCACAAAGAGTAATTTCTCCGCATTGCAAGGTGCAATTCTGAAATTTTTTGCTTTTTCCTGCTCCTCTTAGCATGATAAAGAAGATTCAAAGAGAGTGAGATGCCAGCTCCTTTCATTCAGTCAGTAGCTTCAAACATTTCTGGTATATGAATAACATGATGTTTTTCAATGGCAAAAATCAATGAATATTGTAAATGCACAAACAGTAATTTCTCCGCATTGCAAGGTGCAATTCTGAAATTTTTTGCTTTTTCCTGCTCCTCTTAGCATGATAAAGAAGATTCAAAGAGAGTGAGATGCCAGCTCCTTTCATTCAGTCAGTAGCTTCAATCATTTCTGGACGTTTTTCAATGGCAAAAATCATTGAATATTGTAAATGCACAAACAGTAATTTCTCCGCATTGCAAGGTGCAATTCTGAAATTTTTTGCTTTTTCCTGCTCCTCTTAGCATGATAAAGAAGATTCAAAGAGAGTGAGATGCCAGCTCCTTTCATTCAGTCAGTAGCTTCAATCATTTCTGGTATATGAATAACATGATGTTTTTCAATGGCAAAAATCAATGAATATTGTAAATGCACAAACAGTAATTTCTCCTCATTGCAAGGTGCAATTCTGAAATTTTTTGCGTTTTCCTGCTCCTCTTAGCATGATAAACAAGATTCAAAGAGAGTGAGATGCCAGCTCCTTTCATTCAGTCAGTAGCTTCAATCATTTCTGGACGTTTTTCAATGGCAAAAATCAATGAATATTGTAAATGCACAAACAGTAATTTCTCCGCATTGCAAGGTGCAATTCTGAAATTTTTTGCTTTTTCCTGCTCCTCTTAGCATGATAAAGAAGATTCAAAGAGAGTGAGATGCCAGCTCCTTTCATTCAGTCAGTAGCTTCAATCATTTCTGGACGTTTTTCAATGGCAAAAATCAATGAATATTGTAAATGCACAAACAGTAATTTCTCCGCATTGCAAGGTGCAATTCTGAAATTTTTTGCTTTTTCCTGCTCCTCTTAGCATGATAAACAAGTTTCAAAGAGAGTGAGATGCCAGCTCCTTTCATTCAGTCAGTAGCTTCAATCATTTCTGGACGTTTTTCAATGGCAAAAATCAATGAATATTGTAAATGCACAAACAGTAATTTCTCCGCATTGCAAGGTGCAATTCTGAAATTTTTTGCTTTTTCCTGCTCCTCTTAGCATGATAAAGAAGATTCAAAGAGAGTGAGATGCCAGCTCCTTTCATTCAGTCAGTAGCTTCAAACATTTCTGGTGTATGAATAACATGATGTTTTTCAATGGCAAAAATCAATGAATATTGTAAATGCACAAACAGTAATTTCTCCGCATTGCAAGGTGCAATTCTGAAATTTTTTGCTTTTTCCTGCTCCTCTTAGCATGATAAAGAAGATTCAAAGAGAGTGAGATGCCAGCTCCTTTCATTCAGTCAGTAGCTTCAAACATTTCTGGTATATGAATAACATGATGTTTTTCAATGGCAAAAATCAATGAATATTGTAAATGCACAAACAGTAATTTCTCCGCATTGCAAGGTGCAATTCTGAAATTTTTTGCTTTTTCCTGCTCCTCTTAGCATGATAAAGAAGATTCAAAGAGAGTGAGATGCCAGCTCCTTTCATTCAGTCAGTAGCTTCAATCATTTCTGGTATATGAATAACATGATGTTTTTCAATGGCAAAAATCAATGAATATTGTAAATGCACAAACAGTAATTTCTCCGCATTGCAAGGTGCAATTCTGAAATTTTTTGCTTTTTCCTGCTCCTCTTAGCATGATAAAGAAGATTCAAAGAGAGTGAGATGCCAGCTCCTTTCATTCAGTCAGTAGCTTCAATCATTTCTGGACGTTTTTCAATGGCAAAAATCAATGAATATTGTAAATGCACAAACAGTAATTTCTCCGCATTGCAAGGTGCAATTCTGAAATTTTTTGCTTTTTCCTGCTCCTCTTAGCATGATAAACAAGATTCAAAGAGAGTGAGATGCCAGCTCCTTTCATTCAGTCAGTAGCTTCTATCATTTCTGGACGTTTTTCAATGGCAAAAATCAATGAATATTGTAAATGCACAAACAGTAATTTCTCCGCATTGCAAGGTGCAATTCTGAAATTTTTTGCTTTTTCCTGCTCCTCTTAGCATGATAAAGAAGATTCAAAGAGAGTGAGATGCCAGCTCCTTTCATTCAGTCAGTAGCTTCAAACATTTCTGGTATATGAATAACATGATGTTTTTCAATGGCAAAAATCAATGAATATTGTAAATGCACAAACAGTAATTTCTCCGCATTGCAAGGTGCAATTCTGAAATTTTTTGCTTTTTCCTGCTCCTCTTAGCATGATAAAGAAGATTCAAAGAGAGTGAGATGCCAGCTCCTTTCATTCAGTCAGTAGCTTCAATCATTTCTGGACGTTTTTCAATGGCAAAAATCATTGAATATTGTAAATGCACAAACAGTAATTTCTCCGCATTGCAAGGTGCAATTCTGAAATTTTTTGCTTTTTCCTGCTCCTCTTAGCATGATAAAGAAGATTCAAAGAGAGTGAGATGCCAGCTCCTTTCATTCAGTCAGTAGCTTCAATCATTTCTGGTATATGAATAACATGATGTTTTTCAATGGCAAAAATCAATGAATATTGTAAATGCACAAACAGTAATTTCTCCGCATTGCAAGGTGCAATTCTGAAATTTTTTGCTTTTTCCTGCTCCTCTTAGCATGATAAACAAGATTCAAAGAGAGTGAGATGCCAGCTCCTTTCATTCAGTCAGTAGCTTCTATCATTTCTGGACGTTTTTCAATGGCAAAAATCAATGAATATTGTAAATGCACAAACAGTAATTTCTCCGCATTGCAAGGTGCAATTCTGAAATTTTTTGCTTTTTCCTGCTCCTCTTAGCATGATAAAGAAGATTCAAAGAGAGTGAGATGCCAGCTCCTTTCATTCAGTCAGTAGCTTCAAACATTTCTGGTATATGAATAACATGATGTTTTTCAATGGCAAAAATCAATGAATATTGTAAATGCACAAACAGTAATTTCTCCGCATTGCAAGGTGCAATTCTGAAATTTTTTGCTTTTTCCTGCTCCTCTTAGCATGATAAACAAGATTCAAAGAGAGTGAGATGCCAGCTCCTTTCATTCAGTCAGTAGCTTCAATCATTTCTGGACGTTTTTCAATGGCAAAAATCAATGAATATTGTAAATGCACAAACAGTAATTTCTCCGCATTGCAAGGTGCAATTCTGAAATTTTTTGCTTTTTCCTGCTCCTCTTAGCATGATAAAGAAGATTCAAAGAGAGTGAGATGCCAGCTCCTTTCATTCAGTCAGTAGCTTCAAACATTTCTGGTGTATGAATAACATGATGTTTTTCAATGGCAAAAATCAATGAATATTGTAAATGCACAAACAGTAATTTCTCCGCATTGCAAGGTGCAATTCTGAAATTTTTTGCTTTTTCCTGCTCCTCTTAGCATGATAAAGAAGATTCAAAGAGAGTGAGATGCCAGCTCCTTTCATTCAGTCAGTAGCTTCAATCATTTCTGGTATATGAATAACATGATGTTTTTCAATGGCAAAAATCAATGAATATTGTAAATGCACAAACAGTAATTTCTCCGCATTGCAAGGTGCAATTCTGAAATTTTTTGCTTTTTCCTGCTCCTCTTAGCATGATAAAGAAGATTCAAAGAGAGTGAGATGCCAGCTCCTTTCATTCAGTCAGTAGCTTCAATCATTTCTGGACGTTTTTCAATGGCAAAAATCAATGAATATTGTAAATGCACAAACAGTAATTTCTCCGCATTGCAAGGTGCAATTCTGAAATTTTTTGCTTTTTCCTGCTCCTCTTAGCATGATAAACAAGATTCAAAGAGAGTGAGATGCCAGCTCCTTTCATTCAGTCAGTAGCTTCAATCATTTCTGGACGTTTTTCAATGGCAAAAATCAATGAATATTGTAAATGCACAAACAGTAATTTCTCCGCATTGCAAGGTGCAATTCTGAAATTTTTTGCTTTTTCCTGCTCCTCTTAGCATGATAAAGAAGATTCAAAGAGAGTGAGATGCCAACTCCTTTCATTCAGTCAGTAGCTTCAAACATTTCTGGTATATGAATAACATGATGTTTTTCAATGGCAAAAATCAATGAATATTGTAAATGCACAAACAGTAATTTCTCCGCATTGCAAGGTGCAATTCTGAAATTTTTTGCTTTTTCCTGCTCCTCTTAGCATGATAAAGAAGATTCAAACAGAGTGAGATGCCAGCTCCTTTCATTCAGTCAGTAGCTTCAATCATTTCTGGACGTTTTTCAATGGCAAAAATCATTGAATATTGTAAATGCACAAACAGTAATTTCTCCGCATTGCAAGGTGCAATTCTGAAATTTTTTGCTTTTTCCTGCTCCTCTTAGCATGATAAAGTAGATTCAAAGAGAGTGAGATGCCAGCTCCTTTCATTCAGTCAGTAGCTTCAATCATTTCTGGTATATGAATAACATGATGTTTTTCAATGGCAAAAATCAATGAATATTGTAAATGCACAAACAGTAATTTCTCCGCATTGCAAGGTGCAATTCTGAAATTTTTTGCTTTTTCCTGCTCCTCTTAGCATGATAAAGAAGATTCAAAGAGAGTGAGATGCCAGCTCCTTTCATTCAGTCAGTAGCTTCAATCATTTCTGGACGTTTTTCAATGGCAAAAATCAATGAATATTGTAAATGCACAAACAGTAATTTCTCCGCATTGCAAGGTGCAATTCTGAAATTTTTTGCTTTTTCCTGCTCCTCTTAGCATGATAAAGAAGATTCAAAGAGAGTGAGATGCCAGCTCCTTTCATTCAGTCAGTAGCTTCAAACATTTCTGGTATATGAATAACATGATGTTTTTCAATGGCAAAAATCAATGAATATTGTAAATGCACAAACAGTAATTTCTCCGCATTGCAAGGTGCAATTCTGAAATTTTTTGCTTTTTCCTGCTCCTCTTAGCATGATAAAGAAGATTCAAAGAGAGTGAGATGCCAGCTCCTTTCATTCAGTCAGTAGCTTCAATCATTTCTGGACGTTTTTCAATGGCAAAAATCATTGAATATTGTAAATGCACAAACAGTAATTTCTCCGCATTGCAAGGTGCAATTCTGAAATTTTTTGCTTTTTCCTGCTCCTCTTAGCATGATAAAGAAGATTCAAAGAGAGTGAGATGCCAGATCCTTTCATTCAGTCAGTAGCTTCAATCATTTCTGGTATATGAATAACATGATGTTTTTCAATGGCAAAAATCAATGAATATTGTAAATGCACAAACAGTAATTTCTCCGCATTGCAAGGTGCAATTCTGAAATTTTTTGCTTTTTCCTGCTCCTCTTAGCATGATAAACAAGATTCAAAGAGAGTGAGATGCCAGCTCCTTTCATTCAGTCAGTAGCTTCTATCATTTCTGGACGTTTTTCAATGGCAAAAATCAATGAATATTGTAAATGCACAAACAGTAATTTCTCCGCATTGCAAGGTGCAATTCTGAAATTTTTTGCTTTTTCCTGCTCCTCTTAGCATGATAAAGAAGATTCAAAGAGAGTGAGATGCCAGCTCCTTTCATTCAGTCAGTAGCTTCAAACATTTCTGGTATATGAATAACATGATGTTTTTCAATGGCAAAAATCAATGAATATTGTAAATGCACAAACAGTAATTTCTCCGCATTGCAAGGTGCAATTCTGAAATTTTTTGCTTTTTCCTGCTCCTCTTAGCATGATAAAGAAGATTCAAAGAGAGTGAGATGCCAGCTCCTTTCATTCAGTCAGTAGCTTCAATCATTTCTGGACGTTTTTCAATGGCAAAAATCAATGAATATTGTAAATGCACAAACAGTAATTTCTCCGCATTGCAAGGTGCAATTCTGAAATTTTTTGCTTTTTCCTGCTCCTCTTAGCATGATAAACAAGATTCAAAGAGAGTGAGATGCCAGCTCCTTTCATTCAGTCAGTAGCTTCAATCATTTCTGGACGTTTTTCAATGGCAAAAATCAATGAATATTGTAAATGCACAAACAGTAATTTCTCCGCATTGCAAGGTGCAATTCTGAAATTTTTTGCTTTTTCCTGCTCCTCTTAGCATGATAAAGAAGATTCAAAGAGAGTGAGATGCCAGCTCCTTTCATTCAGTCAGTAGCTTCAAACATTTCTGGTATATGAATAACATGATGTTTTTCAATGGCAAAAATCAATGAATATTGTAAATGCACAAACAGTAATTTCTCCGCATTGCAAGGTGCAATTCTGAAATTTTTTGCTTTTTCCTGCTCCTCTTAGCATGATAAAGAAGATTCAAAGAGAGTGAGATGCCAGCTCCTTTCATTCAGTCAGTAGCTTCAATCATTTCTGGACATTTTTCAATGGCAAAAATCAATGAATATTGTAAATGCACAAACAGTAATTTCTCCGCATTGCAAGGTGCAATTCTGAAATTTTTTGCTTTTTCCTGCTCCTCTTAGCATGATAAAGAAGATTCAAAGAGAGTGAGATGCCAGCTCCTTTCATTCAGTCAGTAGCTTCAATCATTTCTGGACGTTTTTCAATGGCAAAAATCAATGAATATTGTAAATGCACAAAGAGTAATTTCTCCGCATTGCAAGGTGCAATTCTGAAATTTTTTGCTTTTTCCTGCTCCTCTTAGCATGATAAAGAAGATTCAAAGAGAGTGAGATGCCAGCTCCTTTCATTCAGTCAGTAGCTTCAAACAGTTCTGGTATATGAATAACATGATGTTTTTCAATGGCAAAAATCAATGAATATTGTAAATGCACAAACAGTAATTTCTCCGCATTGCAAGGTGCAATTCTGAAATTTTTTGCTTTTTCCTGCTCCTCTTAGCATGATAAAGAAGATTCAAAGAGAGTGAGATGCCAGCTCCTTTCATTCAGTCAGTAGCTTCAATCATTTCTGGACGTTTTTCAATGGCAAAAATCATTGAATATTGTAAATGCACAAACAGTAATTTCTCCGCATTGCAAGGTGCAATTCTGAAATTTTTTGCTTTTTCCTGCTCCTCTTAGCATGATAAAGAAGATTCAAAGAGAGTGAGATGCCAGCTCCTTTCATTCAGTCAGTAGCTTCAATCATTTCTGGTATATGAATAACATGATGTTTTTCAATGGCAAAAATCAATGAATATTGTAAATGCACAAACAGTAATTTCTCCTCATTGCAAGGTGCAATTCTGAAATTTTTTGCGTTTTCCTGCTCCTCTTAGCATGATAAACAAGATTCAAAGAGAGTGAGATGCCAGCTCCTTTCATTCAGTCAGTAGCTTCAATCATTTCTGGACGTTTTTCAATGGCAAAAATCAATGAATATTGTAAATGCACAAACAGTAATTTCTCCGCATTGCAAGGTGCAATTCTGAAATTTTTTGCTTTTTCCTGCTCCTCTTAGCATGATAAAGAAGATTCAAAGAGAGTGAGATGCCAGCTCCTTTCATTCAGTCAGTAGCTTCAATCATTTCTGGACGTTTTTCAATGGCAAAAATCAATGAATATTGTAAATGCACAAACAGTAATTTCTCCGCATTGCAAGGTGCAATTCTGAAATTTTTTGCTTTTTCCTGCTCCTCTTAGCATGATAAACAAGATTCAAAGAGAGTGAGATGCCAGCTCCTTTCATTCAGTCAGTAGCTTCAATCATTTCTGGACGTTTTTCAATGGCAAAAATCAATGAATATTGTAAATGCACAAACAGTAATTTCTCCGCATTGCAAGGTGCAATTCTGAAATTTTATGCTTTTTCCTGCTCCTCTTAGCATGATAAAGAAGATTCAAAGAGAGTGAGATGCCAGCTCCTTTCATTCAGTCAGTAGCTTCAAACATTTCTGGTGTATGAATAACATGATGTTTTTCAATGGCAAAAATCAATGAATATTGTAAATGCACAAACAGTAATTTCTCCGCATTGCAAGGTGCAATTCTGAAATTTTTTGCTTTTTCCTGCTCCTCTTAGCATGATAAAGAAGATTCAAAGAGAATGAGATGCCAGCTCCTTTCATTCAGTCAGTAGCTTCAATCATTTCTGGTATATGAATAACATGATGTTTTTCAATGGCAAAAATCAATGAATATTGTAAATGCACAAACAGTAATTTCTCCGCATTGCAAGGTGCAATTCTGAAATTTTTTGCTTTTTCCTGCTCCTCTTAGCATGATAAAGAAGATTCAAAGAGAGTGAGATGCCAGCTCCTTTCATTCAGTCAGTAGCTTCAATCATTTCTGGACGTTTTTCAATGGCAAAAATCAATGAATATTGTAAATGCACAAACAGTAATTTCTCCGCATTGCAAGGTGCAATTCTGAAATTTTTTGCTTTTTCCTGCTCCTCTTAGCATGATAAACAAGATTCAAAGAGAGTGAGATGCCAGCTCCTTTCATTCAGTCAGTAGCTTCAATCATTTCTGGACGTTTTTCAATGGCAAAAATCAATGAATATTGTAAATGCACAAACAGTAATTTCTCCGCATTGCAAGGTGCAATTCTGAAATTTTTTGCTTTTTCCTGCTCCTCTTAGCATGATAAAGAAGATTCAAAGAGAGTGAGATGCCAGCTCCTTTCATTCAGTCAGTAGCTTCAAACATTTCTGGTATATGAATAACATGATGTTTTTCAATGGCAAAAATCAATGAATATTGTAAATGCACAAACAGTAATTTCTCCGCATTGCAAGGTGCAATTCTGAAATTTTTTGCTTTTTCCTGCTCCTCTTAGCATGATAAAGAAGATTCAAAGAGAGTGAGATGCCAGCTCCTTTCATTCAGTCAGTAGCTTCAATCATTTCTGGACATTTTTCAATGGCAAAAATCAATGAATATTGTAAATGCACAAACAGTAATTTCTCCGCATTGCAAGGTGCAATTCTGA
Organism: Phyllobates terribilis; assembly: GCF_046119375.1. Taxonomy (NCBI): domain Eukaryota; kingdom Metazoa; phylum Chordata; class Amphibia; order Anura; family Dendrobatidae; genus Phyllobates; species Phyllobates terribilis. The sequence continues at coordinate 7,677 of NW_027364650.1, read as the reverse complement.
AATTTTTTGCTTTTTCCTGCTCCTCTTAGCATGATAAAGAAGATTCAAAGAGAGTGAGATGCCAGCTCCTTTCATTCAGTCAGTAGCTTCAATCATTTCTGGACGTTTTTCAATGGCAAAAATCAATGAATATTGTAAATGCACAAAGAGTAATTTCTCCGCATTGCAAGGTGCAATTCTGAAATTTTTTGCTTTTTCCTGCTCCTCTTAGCATGATAAAGAAGATTCAAAGAGAGTGAGATGCCAGCTCCTTTCATTCAGTCAGTAGCTTCAAACATTTCTGGTATATGAATAACATGATGTTTTTCAATGGCAAAAATCAATGAATATTGTAAATGCACAAACAGTAATTTCTCCGCATTGCAAGGTGCAATTCTGAAATTTTTTGCTTTTTCCTGCTCCTCTTAGCATGATAAAGAAGATTCAAAGAGAGTGAGATGCCAGCTCCTTTCATTCAGTCAGTAGCTTCAATCATTTCTGGACGTTTTTCAATGGCAAAAATCATTGAATATTGTAAATGCACAAACAGTAATTTCTACGCATTGCAAGGTGCAATTCTGAAATTTTTTGCTTTTTCCTGCTCCTCTTAGCATGATAAAGAAGATTCAAAGAGAGTGAGATGCCAGCTCCTTTCATTCAGTCAGTAGCTTCAATCATTTCTGGTATATGAATAACATGATGTTTTTCAATGGCAAAAATCAATGAATATTGTAAATGCACAAACAGTAATTTCTCCGCATTGCAAGGTGCAATTCTGAAATTTTTTGCTTTTTCCTGCTCCTCTTAGCATGATAAACAAGATTCAAAGAGAGTGAGATGCCAGCTCCTTTCATTCAGTCAGTAGCTTCAATCATTTCTGGACGTTTTTCAATGGCAAAAATCAATGAATATTGTAAATGCACAAAGAGTAATTTCTCCGCATTGCAAGGTGCAATTCTGAAATTTTTTGCTTTTTCCTGCTCCTCTTAGCATGATAAACAAGATTCAAAGAGAGTGAGATGCCAGCTCCTTTCATTCAGTCAGTAGCTTCAATCATTTCTGGATGTTTTTCAATGGCAAAAATCAATGAATATTGTAAATGCACAAACAGTAATTTCTCCGCATTGCAAGGTGCAATTCTGAAATTTTTTGCTTTTTCCTGCTCCTCTTAGCATGATAAAGAAGATTCAAAGAGAGTGAGATGCCAGCTCCTTTCATTCAGTCAGTAGCTTCAATCATTTCTGGACGTTTTTCAATGGCAAAAATCAATGAATATTGTAAATGCACAAACAGTAATTTCTCCGCATTGCAAGGTGCAATTCTGAAATTTTTTGCTTTTTCCTGCTCCTCTTAGCATGATAAACAAGATTCAAAGAGAGTGAGATGCCAGCTCCTTTCATTCAGTCAGTAGCTTCAATCATTTCTGGACGTTTTTCAATGGCAAAAATCAATGAATATTGTAAATGCACAAACAGTAATTTCTCCGCATTGCAAGGTGCAATTCTGAAATTTTTTGCTATTTCCTGCTCCTCTTAGCATGATAAAGAAGATTCAAAGAGAGTGAGATGCCAGCTCCTTTCATTCAGTCAGTAGCTTCAAACATTTCTGGTATATGAATACATGATGTTTTTCAATGGCAAAAATCAATGAATATTGTAAATGCACAAACAGTAATTTCTCCGCATTGCAAGGTGCAATTCTGAAATTTTTTGCTTTTTCCTGCTCCTCTTAGCATGATAAAGAAGATTCAAAGAGAGTGAGATGCCAGCTCCTTTCATTCAGTCAGTAGCTTCAATTATTTCTGGACATTTTTCAATGGCAAAAATCAATGAATATTGTAAATGCACAAACAGTAATTTCTCCGCATTGCAAGGTGCAATTCTGAAATTTTTTGCTTTTTCCTGCTCCTCTTAGCATGATAAAGAAGATTCAAAGAGAGTGAGATGCCAGCTCCTTTCATTCAGTCAGTAGCTTCAATCATTTCTGGACGTTTTTCAATGGCAAAAATCAATGAATATTGTAAATGCACAAAGAGTAATTTCTCCGCATTGCAAGGTGCAATTCTGAAATTTTTTGCTTTTTCCTGCTCCTCTTAGCATGATAAAGAAGATTCAAAGAGAGTGAGATGCCAGCTCCTTTCATTCAGTCAGTAGCTTCAAACATTTCTGGTATATGAATAACATGATGTTTTTCAATGGCAAAAATCAATGAATATTGTAAATGCACAAACAGTAATTTCTCCGCATTGCAAGGTGCAATTCTGAAATTTTTTGCTTTTTCCTGCTCCTCTTAGCATGATAAAGAAGATTCAAAGAGAGTGAGATGCCAGCTCCTTTCATTCAGTCAGTAGCTTCAATCATTTCTGGACATTTTTCAATGGCAAAAATCAATGAATATTGTAAATGCACAAACAGTAATTTCTCCGCATTGCAAGGTGCAATTCTGAAATTTTTTGCTTTTTCCTGCTCCTCTTAGCATGATAAAGAAGATTCAAAGAGAGTGAGATGCCAGCTCCTTTCATTCAGTCAGTAGCTTCAATCATTTCTGGACGTTTTTCAATGGCAAAAATCAATGAATATTGTAAATGCACAAAGAGTAATTTCTCCGCATTGCAAGGTGCAATTCTGAAATTTTTTGCTTTTTCCTGCTCCTCTTAGCATGATAAAGAAGATTCAAAGAGAGTGAGATGCCAGCTCCTTTCATTCAGTCAGTAGCTTCAAACATTTCTGGTATATGAATAACATGATGTTTTTCAATGGCAAAAATCAATGAATATTGTAAATGCACAAACAGTAATTTCTCCGCATTGCAAGGTGCAATTCTGAAATTTTTTGCTTTTTCCTGCTCCTCTTAGCATGATAAAGAAGATTCAAAGAGAGTGAGATGCCAGCTCCTTTCATTCAGTCAGTAGCTTCAATCATTTCTGGACGTTTTCAATGGCAAAAATCATTGAATATTGTAAATGCACACACAGTAATTTCTCCGCATTGCAAGGTGCAATTCTGAAATTTTTTGCTTTTTCCTGCTCCTCTTAGCATGATAAAGAAGATTCAAAGAGAGTGAGATGCCAGCTCCTTTCATTCAGTCAGTAGCTTCAATCATTTCTGGTATATGAATAACATGATGTTTTTCAATGGCAAAAATCAATGAATATTGTAAATGCACAAACAGTAATTTCTCCTCATTGCAAGGTGCAATTCTGAAATTTTTTGCGTTTTCCTGCTCCTCTTAGCATGATAAACAAGATTCAAAGAGAGTGAGATGCCAGCTCCTTTCATTCAGTCAGTAGCTTCAATCATTTCTGGACGTTTTTCAATGGCAAAAATCAATGAATATTGTAAATGCACAAACAGTAATTTCTCCGCATTGCAAGGTGCAATTCTGAAATTTTTTGCTTTTTCCTGCTCCTCTTAGCATGATAAAGAAGATTCAAAGAGAGTGAGATGCCAGCTCCTTTCATTCAGTCAGTAGCTTCAATCATTTCTGGACGTTTTTCAATGGCAAAAATCAATGAATATTGTAAATGCACAAACAGTAATTTCTCCGCATTGCAAGGTGCAATTCTGAAATTTTTTGCTTTTTCCTGCTCCTCTTAGCATGATAAACAAGATTCAAAGAGAGTGAGATGCCAGCTCCTTTCATTCAGTCAGTAGCTTCAATCATTTCTGGACGTTTTTCAATGGCAAAAATCAATGAATATTGTAAATGCACAAACAGTAATTTCTCCGCATTGCAAGGTGCAATTCTGAAATTTTTTGCTTTTTCCTGCTCCTCTTAGCATGATAAAGAAGATTCAAAGAGAGTGAGATGCCAGCTCCTTTCATTCAGTCAGTAGCTTCAAACATTTCTGGTGTATGAATAACATGATGTTTTTCAATGGCAAAAATCAATGAATATTGTAAATGCACAAACAGTAATTTCTCCGCATTGCAAGGTGCAATTCTGAAATTTTTTGCTTTTTCCTGCTCCTCTTAGCATGATAAAGAAGATTCAAAGAGAGTGAGATGCCAGCTCCTTTCATTCAGTCAGTAGCTTCAAACATTTCTGGTATATGAATAACATGATGTTTTTCAATGGCAAAAATCAATGAATATTGTAAATGCACAAACAGTAATTTCTCCGCATTGCAAGGTGCAATTCTGAAATTTTTTGCTTTTTCCTGCTCCTCTTAGCATGATAAAGAAGATTCAAAGAGAGTGAGATGCCAGCTCCTTTCATTCAGTCAGTAGCTTCAATCATTTCTGGTATATGAATAACATGATGTTTTTCAATGGCAAAAATCAATGAATATTGTAAATGCACAAACAGTAATTTCTCCGCATTGCAAGGTGCAATTCTGAAATTTTTTGCTTTTTCCTGCTCCTCTTAGCATGATAAAGAAGATTCAAAGAGAGTGAGATGCCAGCTCCTTTCATTCAGTCAGTAGCTTCAATCATTTCTGGACGTTTTTCAATGGCAAAAATCAATGAATATTGTAAATGCACAAACAGTAATTTCTCCGCATTGCAAGGTGCAATTCTGAAATTTTTTGCTTTTTCCTGCTCCTCTTAGCATGATAAACAAGATTCAAAGAGAGTGAGATGCCAGCTCCTTTCATTCAGTCAGTAGCTTCAATCATTTCTGGACGTTTTTCAATGGCAAAAATCATTGAATATTGTAAATGCACAAACAGTAATTTCTCCGGATTGCAAGGTGCAATTCTGAAATTTTTTGCTTTTTCCTGCTCCTCTTAGCATGATAAAGAAGATTCAAAGAGAGTGAGATGCCAGCTCCTTTCATTCAGTCAGTAGCTTCAATCATTTCTGGTATATGAATAACATGATGTTTTTCAATGGCAAAAATCAATGAATATTGTAAATGCACAAACAGTAATTTCTCCGCATTGCAAGGTGCAATTCTGAAATTTTTTGCTTTTTCCTGCTCCTCTTAGCATGATAAACAAGATTCAAAGAGAGTGAGATGCCAGCTCCTTTCATTCAGTCAGTAGCTTCTATCATTTCTGGACGTTTTTCAATGGCAAAAATCAATGAATATTGTAAATGCACAAACAGTAATTTCTCCGCATTGCAAGGTGCAATTCTGAAATTTTTTGCTTTTTCCTGCTCCTCTTAGCATGATAAAGAAGATTCAAAGAGAGTGAGATGCCAGCTCCTTTCATTCAGTCAGTAGCTTCAAACATTTCTGGTATATGAATAACATGATGTTTTTCAATGGCAAAAATCAATGAATATTGTAAATGCACAAACAGTAATTTCTCCGCATTGCAAGGTGCAATTCTGAAATTTTTTGCTTTTTCCTGCTCCTCTTAGCATGATAAAGAAGATTCAAAGAGAGTGAGATGCCAGCTCCTTTCATTCAGTCAGTAGCTTCAATCATTTCTGGACGTTTTTCAATGGCAAAAATCATTGAATATTGTAAATGCACAAACAGTAATTTCTCCGCATTGCAAGGTGCAATTCTGAAATTTTTTGCTTTTTCCTGCTCCTCTTAGCATGATAAAGAAGATTCAAAGAGAGTGAGATGCCAGCTCCTTTCATTCAGTCAGTAGCTTCAATCATTTCTGGTATATGAATAACATGATGTTTTTCAATGGCAAAAATCAATGAATATTGTAAATGCACAAACAGTAATTTCTCCGCATTGCAGGTGCAATTCTGAAATTTTTTGCTTTTTCCTGCTCCTCTAGCATGATAAACAAGATTCAAAGAGAGTGAGATGCCAGCTCCTTTCATTCAGTCAGTAGCTTCTATCATTTCTGGACGTTTTTCAATGGCAAAAATCAATGAATATTGTAAATGCACAAACAGTAATTTCTCCGCATTGCAAGGTGCAATTCTGAAATTTTTTGCTTTTTCCTGCTCCTCTTAGCATGATAAAGAAGATTCAAAGAGAGTGAGATGCCAGCTCCTTTCATTCAGTCAGTAGCTTCAAACATTTCTGGTATATGAATAACATGATGTTTTTCAATGGCAAAAATCAATGAATATTGTAAATGCACAAACAGTAATTTCTCCGCATTGCAAGGTGCAATTCTGAAATTTTTTGCTTTTTCCTGCTCCTCTTAGCATGATAAACAAGATTCAAAGAGAGTGAGATGCCAGCTCCTTTCATTCAGTCAGTAGCTTCAATCATTTCTGGACGTTTTTCAATGGCAAAAATCAATGAATATTGTAAATGCACAAACAGTAATTTCTCCGCATTGCAAGGTGCAATTCTGAAATTTTTTGCTTTTTCCTGCTCCTCTTAGCATGATAAAGAAGATTCAAAGAGAGTGAGATGCCAGCTCCTTTCATTCAGTCAGTAGCTTCAAACATTTCTGGTGTATGAATAACATGATGTTTTTCAATGGCAAAAATCAATGAATATTGTAAATGCACAAACAGTAATTTCTCCGCATTGCAAGGTGCAATTCTGAAATTTTTTGCTTTTTCCTGCTCCTCTTAGCATGATAAAGAAGATTCAAAGAGAGTGAGATGCCAGCTCCTTTCATTCAGTCAGTAGCTTCAATCATTTCTGGTATATGAATAACATGATGTTTTTCAATGGCAAAAATCAATGAATATTGTAAATGCACAAACAGTAATTTCTCCGCATTGCAAGGTGCAATTCTGAAATTTTTTGCTTTTTCCTGCTCCTCTTAGCATGATAAAGAAGATTCAAAGAGAGTGAGATGCCAGCTCCTTTCATTCAGTCAGTAGCTTCAATCATTTCTGGACGTTTTTCAATGGCAAAAATCAATGAATATTGTAAATGCACAAACAGTAATTTCTCCGCATTGCAAGGTGCAATTCTGAAATTTTTTGCTTTTTCCTGCTCCTCTTAGCATGATAAACAAGATTCAAAGAGAGTGAGATGCCAGCTCCTTTCATTCAGTCAGTAGCTTCAATCATTTCTGGACGTTTTTCAATGGCAAAAATCAATGAATATTGTAAATGCACAAACAGTAATTTCTCCGCATTGCAAGGTGCAATTCTGAAATTTTTTGCTTTTTCCTGCTCCTCTTAGCATGATAAAGAAGATTCAAAGAGAGTGAGATGCCAACTCCTTTCATTCAGTCAGTAGCTTCAAACATTTCTGGTATATGAATAACATGATGTTTTCAATGGCAAAAATCAATGAATATTGTAAATGCACAAACAGTAATTTCTCCGCATTGCAAGGTGCAATTCTGAAATTTTTTGCTTTTTCCTGCTCCTCTTAGCATGATAAAGAAGATTCAAACAGAGTGAGATGCCAGCTCCTTTCATTCAGTCAGTAGCTTCAATCATTTCTGGACGTTTTTCAATGGCAAAAATCATTGAATATTGTAAATGCACAAACAGTAATTTCTCCGCATTGCAAGGTGCAATTCTGAAATTTTTTGCTTTTTCCTGCTCCTCTTAGCATGATAAAGTAGATTCAAAGAGAGTGAGATGCCAGCTCCTTTCATTCAGTCAGTAGCTTCAATCATTTCTGGTATATGAATAACATGATGTTTTTCAATGGCAAAAATCAATGAATATTGTAAATGCACAAACAGTAATTTCTCCGCATTGCAAGGTGCAATTCTGAAATTTTTTGCTTTTTCCTGCTCCTCTTAGCATGATAAAGAAGATTCAAAGAGAGTGAGATGCCAGCTCCTTTCATTCAGTCAGTAGCTTCAATCATTTCTGGACGTTTTTCAATGGCAAAAATCAATGAATATTGTAAATGCACAAA